>NC_053492.1:386668943-386926443 GCF_905171775.1 Rana temporaria
TTCAGAATACACTTAAATGTACGACAGCTTAGGTTCAGAGTTACGACGGCGTATATACTGATACGCCGGCGTAAACCTCTCTGAATCTGGCTAATACACTATATTAAGAAAAAAGTTTTGGGACACCTGCCTTTACACGCACATGAACTTTAATGGCATCCCAGTCTTAGTCCGCAGGGTTCAATATTGAGTTGAGCTTCAACTCTTCTGGGAAGGCTGTCCACAGGGTTTAGGAGTGTGTCTATGGGAATGTTTGACCATTCTTCCAGAAGCGCATTTGTGAGGTCAAGCACTAATGTTGAACGAGAAGGCCTAGCTCACAGTCTCCACTCTAATTCATCCTAAAGGTGTTCTATCAGGTTGAGGTAAGGACTCTGTGCAGGTCAGTCAAGTTCCTCCACCACAAACTCACTCATCCATGTCTTTATAGACTTTTCTTTGTGCACTGGTACGTAGTCATGTTGGAACAGGAAGGGGTCATCCCAAAATAGTCCAAAATGTCTTGGTATGCTGATGCCTTAAGTGTTCCCTTCACTGGAATTAAGGGGCCAAGCCCATCCCCTGAAAAACAACCTTGCACCATAATCCTCACTCAATCAAATGATTTGGATCAGTGCACAAAGCCAGGTCTATAAAGACATGGATGAGTGAGTTTTAGGTGGAGGAACTTGACTGGCCTGACCTTGACTGACGTTAATCTGATAGAACACCTTTTTGATAAATTAGAGCAGAGACTGCAAGCCAGTCCTTCTCATCCACATCAGTGCCTGACCTCACAATATGCGCTTCTGGTCAAATAGAATGGTCAAACATTCCCATGAAATCTGTTTCGCACTATATTTTGTAATGCTTTTTTAAAGAAAAAAAAAAAGGAAAAATGTTTGTATATGTTTTTTATATGTTTGTTTTTTCAATAAAAAATTATCTGGAAAAAAAAACATTCCCATAGACACACTTCTAAACCTTGTGGACAGCCTTCCCAGAAGAGTTGAAGCTGTTATAGCTGTAAAGGGTGGGCCAACTCAATACTGAACCCTGTGGACTAAGACTGGGATGCCATTAAAGTTCATGTCGGTGTAAAGGCAGGTGTCCCAATACTTTGATGTGAGTAGCTTATGTATATTTTAACTGTATGGTAAATATTTGGTATTTGTATTGGCCATTTCCTCCCCTAAGTGATTACTCACAGGAGTTGATATACTAAAGAAGTCGAAAATGTTCAGTTGAAAAGGATTAAACCCCTGACTCAACTTCAGGGCAAAACCCATTCTACCGTTGACCCAAATTATGAAAGCATGCAGAAAACTGAGAGAGAGATCTGTTTCTTTCGGTGTTCCAGCGTCAGAGAGACCGAACCCATTTATTACCATAGCTTTATAGACAAAATGACATCATTCACATGAGCACATTCCATTGGCTTAGTCCATATAAGGGTCTTCCTTCTTGTGACGTCTATTTTTAGCATGGAGCCCTCGTGGCACATTCTTCCTTCCACAATCGCCATATTTGTTTCTTCGGTGGAGGGGGCCATGGGAAGAGCTGTTTAGGAGTGCAGTAGAAGGGGCCATCTGTCTTCACTTAATCACTTCCGAAGGTTTGGTTAACTCTAATGACTTTTAAGGAAAGTAACAGTATTCTAATAGTTCAGGAGAAAAGTAACATAAACACAAAAATATTCATTTTAGTAACTTCCATCACACACTTGTGTTCACATTGAATACTCAGGTATGTGCAAATCAAATTTAAACAGCAGGGTGTTTTTTGCATCTGTTTTGATAACTAAAGTGAACACAGCTTTACTTTATTCACAAGCGAGTGAGCAATTACTTTTTAGAGTGAACATTCTCTACTCACAGTTGCAGATTTTCAAAATGTTAAAGTGTTAGTAAAAGCTTACTACAGTTTTTTTTTAACTGTCCCCATACCACCTACCTATCCTGCATTCCCTGTATAAAAAGATCTGTGTACTTACCCTTTTTAATCTGGTCTAGTCACGTGATTTAACAGCTGTGATGTCACCCATAGTCTGACAACATAGCCCATCCATTGTCTATGCTCCTCCCTGCAGCATATGCTTACTGGCACAGGGGAACCACTGCTGCTGGAACACGTGCCTGGACAGAATTTGAAAAAGGGAAGTACACAGATCCTTTTTTATACAAGGTATGCAGAATAATTGGTAGGAGCTGAGGAGAGGAAATGTTTTTAAGAATAGTTATAGTTAGCCTTATCTTCCACTTTAAGTACAGTAAGGTAAATGATTTTCAATTTCTAAATAAAAATAGTCCTACACACTCTTAATACAGAATTTGTTTATTTTCTTAAAATCCATATTCATGTAGACTCAGATGCATAATACCTGAGTTGGTGGGCAGATCTTTGGTAGATTCATCAATGCATATGTACGTCCAAATCGGTAACACATGACTGTGATTAGGAAACCATAAGAAAGAATTATCATTTTCATTTTGTGTAAAATAATCTATGAGGGAAAGTCAGTTGATAGGGAGAATTCGGGTTTGGACTTTTATCTCTGGGAATTATGTTATGACAGCAAAGCTGATCTAGACGTTGGAAAAAGTGTACCTAGTAATTAGTCAATGCTTTTCACTCAGCAGTTCATTATTCATGTTGTAAAACCCTATGTCATGTACTTGTAGCCCAGGGTAGCTGTAGCAAACTCGTTTTCCTGTGCCAAACTGTATATCAGCCAACATTTATTTGACAGTTTGTTACAAAAAAACTCAACTTTGTTGGAACCTTAATTCAGGTTTATGTGTCTTGTGAAAAAACTCAAGTGAAACCCTGCTGTCTATACAGCTGCTCGAAACAGTTTGTATTGTGTCAACAATGTAACCTTATAGCTCTATGATTTGATTTAGAACATGTGCCAGGAAAAAGAGCTGAAAATATCATTGAATAGACAAGGCCCTGACCAAGAAAATGCTTAATGATGCATTGGAAACAGATATTATATGAAGGGTATGAAACAGACAGCAATGCGCTATACCAAGGATTAACATTTTCATGCTATTTGAGTGTTAACATTTTCAGTATTGTTGAAACCTAAAGATCCATCATGCTATTAATGACACCTTGTAGGCTGTGTTTATATAGATTGTAATAAAGAAATGTTTGCTCTGTAAAGTAAACCTGTCACAAATATAGGCAAATCAAACTGAGCATTAGATGAAAGATTCATAGGTAGATGTTACTATACCCTATCTGAAACCGATTGTCAATACGATCAATGCATCTAGAGATATGGGCAGTTAAATATTGTACATGCATCTCAACCTTTCCTGTAAAACCAAGATTGGTCCCTCTCCATTCCAACTTCAAGGGTAGGGGTGTGAGAATTGGAAAATATATAGGGTACTGCCAAAATCCTTACGTAAATGGGAGAGATGTGCAACTAGTGCACAGGGAGTTGCCCCTTAGGACTTTTTAGGCAGAAAGGGTAATGAAGGGAGTAGAAATGTATAAAATGCACATAAGTGCTAACTTTATTGATTATAGAAACATATAGAAATACAAAATTCATTTAAAATAGGTAAATGAAGAATCATATACTGAAGAATCCATTCCAACTTCCAAGCCTCGAAATTGGTCCTTTAATGTAAAAGTAGGTAGCAGTTATCAATAAAGAGATTCAGAAGCTGGAAGAAGCTGACATTATGGGGGTTATTTACTAAAGGCAAATCCACTTTGCGCTACAAGCGCACACTACAAGTGCAAAGTGCACTTGAAATTGCACTTGGAATTGCAGTCACTGTAGATCCGAGGGGGACATGCAAGGAACATAAAAAACAGCATTTTAGCTTGCACATGATTGGATAATAAAATTAGCAGAGCTTCCCCTCATTTCAGATCTTCCCCTCAGATTTACAGTGACTGCACTTCCAAGTGCACTTTCAGTGTAATTTCAAGTGCGCTTTGCACTTGTAGTTTGCACTTGTAGTGCAAAGTGGATTTGCCTTTAGTAAATAACCCCCTGTATGTCAAAGTACTTGAAAATAGAGTACTTAACTCTATTTTCCTTTTTTGTTTTGTATGTCTCTTTTTACCATATTGCTTTTTTTTTTTTTTTCCTCAGAAAAAAAACACAAATCTCTAGATACAAATGATCTGATTAAAAAAAATGATTAGCAGGTTCAGAAAATTATACAGCTAAAGTATGTCAAGTACTTCAGCTGTATAGATTTCTGAATGTGCTTTTAATTTTTTTTTAATCAGAACATTTTTATCTAGAGATTTGTGTTCTTTTTCTGAAAAAAATAAAATAATTCAATATGGTAAAAAGAGACGTACAAAACAAAAAAGGAAAAAGATTTATTAGAATCAATAAGAATGAACATAAAAATGTTGCATCCATCATATAGAGATTCCTGAAATACAATATTAATTAATTAAGGTATCCATAAGTACTATACATGTTCTACCCAAATGTACATTGTCTACACGGGCAACATAACTGTCAATGACCCATAGGGTATGAAATAAACATATCCAATTGTGACAACCAGAATTTACTCTAAGGCCGGGTACAGACGAGCAAACATGTACGATGAAACCGGTCCGTCGGACCGTTTTCACCGTACATGTCTGCCCGGGGATTTCTTTATGGTGGCTGTACTCACCATCATACAGAAATCCACGCGTAAACAATACGCGGGGCGTGTCCGCGCCATCGCCGCGACGATGATGCGGCGACGTGGGCGGCCCTGCCAGTTCAATGCTTCCACGCATGCGTCAAAGTCATTCGACGTATGCGAGGGATGGCGGGCGCTCGGACATGTACGGTAGGTCTGTACAGACGACCGAACATGTCCGAGCGGGCAGGATTTCAGCGGGCTGTTTTAAAACAAGTCCAGAAATATTTGCCCGCTGGAAAAAGGCCCGGCGGGCAAATGTATGCTGGAATCCTGTCCGCTCGGGCCTACACACGACCGAACACTGGTCCGCGGACCAGTTTCAGCAGACATGTTCGGTCGTGTGTACGGGGCCTAGAAGGTAAATAGGTCTCTGGGTAAATTCATCTAGAATAATTGAGCGAAATGATGCCTTTGAATATCATCTCCAATCAATGTGCAATGTCAGCCCAGTAATCTATGTAGGATAATATTGGTTGGTGCTACTTCTGGCTTGTGTAACCACCCTGACCACATTTTGTCAAATGTTGGGGGGGGGGGGGCAGCCCTGATGTTGATACATATATTTTTCTAATCTAACGTTGGAGTTGACTTTCCCTTATGACACAGTAATTGTTTAGGTGAGGAGGAAGGGTGATAGCCTTTTCTTTACTCCAGCTTTCTTTTCCAATAATTTTTATTATTTGTTTCCAATAAAAAAAAAAGGGGGGGGGGTATATAAAACATAGTAAGATTGACACATAAGTACAGTTGTCTCCCATATAGAAAGAGTAAAAAATAAAGAAAACATCATATAACAGGGGAGAAAAAGCAAATGCAAATACAATTTCACAACTTAGGTTGTAGGTAGTGACATACAAATCAGTGTATGTGACGTCAAACGTTAGAGCCAGCAAGTACAAAATCTACAGGCAAACAATGTAACAACAAATGGATGTGTGAAATGTTTTTTTTCCTTACCAATGTGTTAATTTTAGACACTGTGTACCTGCCCAGATTGGGCAAACAGAAAGAATATCTCTAGAGGGGGTCTCCTCCATCACCCCGTCCCAGTCCAAATTCACAGGCACTGCATAGCCCGGGATGCCATGCTTTATTTCAACTTTCTAGCTAAAAATAAGGGTTTGTTGATAGCTGTGGTCATGTATTGGTTATTTACTTGAAGTTCAAAATAGCCTAATATGCAGGTCATAGGAGTATTTTCTAAGAGCATACCTAGGTGTTTATTTACTAAAACTGAAGAGTTCAAAATCTGGTGCAGCTCTGCATGGAAACCAATCAACTTCCATATTTTTTTGGTCAAAGCTGAACAAGTTGAACTTAGAAGCTGATTGCCTACCATGATTGCCTCCCTGGTAAAATGTGCACACGATTGTGTACTCTCCCGTTTAAGTAATTCAACCCCTGTATTTTATAATAAATTCAATAACTTGTTGCCATGTGTCTGAATATTTTAGGGCATCATCAAAGCATATGAAGCAAGGTGCCTGTTTCAACATGGCATCTGGGAAAAAAAGAGTAGTATTTTTGACTAAATCGATGAAGGCAGTGCAAGGTTATGTGCCCCAGATGCCCTATGTACTCCATTTTGTAAAATAATATCCCACTATTCTTCAGTGTTTTGGCCAATGACCTGCCTCATCTAGATTTGCAAGGGAGGGGGTTGGTGAGTGTATGAGGCTAGAGCAAAGTAATATATATAGATATATATATTTCTTTGCTCTAGCTCTAGACTCACCAACCCCCTCCCAAATATATACAGTATATATAGAGATATATATATACACACACATATATATATATCTATATATCTATCTATCTATATATATTTGCAAAAGAGGGGGTTGGTCTAGAGCTAGAGCAAAGTAATACTAGAGGTGGCTAAAAAAGCAAAAAGGTATTAAAAAAAAATGAAATGTATTAAAATAATGAAGAAATTAAAAAAATAAAAGACCCCTTCCTTTCTAACACACATGTACGTACATACAGTCACCTACATAAATGCTAATAATGCACAGAATAATTTTAAGGTCGTTATTTCGAATCAACTCCAACCGTATTTAATGCATCTTTTAGTTTTCTGACTGCTCTAAAATAATTCAAAATTCTATTTGATTGGTTGGTATGAGGATACTGCAGTTTACATAATATCACTGTTGTTTGCACTAGTTTATTAAAACCACTTCCGGACCAGCTCACGCCGATATACGTCAGCACTTTGAAGAGGGATATTGTTGTTATGGTAGCAGCTAGCTACCATAACCCCAGTATCCTCTTCTTCAGTGAGCGGTCCGGTTTCAGACAAAAGTTGTCTCTGCGGCGGATTCACAGCGAGATCACTTTTATCAGTGGCGGGAGAGTGCCCCCCTCCTGCCACTCTCCAGTGCCCTCAGCCGCTTACTGGAGCCATCGGTAGTGGCGGAGGCGATGGGGTCCTCTCCCTGGTATGGTATGGAGACGAGTGAGGGGAAGATGGCCCCCACCTCTCTCCATACCATTGCAGGGCGGAAGCGACGTTAAAACATCACTTCTGCCCATAGCTCTTAATGAGACATTTATTTTTATTTTTATTTTTAAATTACATTTATTTTTTTGTTTTTTATTATTGCATTTTAGTGTAAATATGAGATCAGAGGTCTTTTTGACCCCAGATCTCATATTTGAGAGGTCCTATCATGCTTTTTTTCTATTAAAAGGGATGTTTTCATTTCTTGTAATAGGAATAGAAGTGACACATTTTTTTTTTAAAGAACAGTGTAAAAATATAAAATAAAAGGTAAAATAAATAACACAAAAAATGTAAACACGCCCAGTCCCGCCGAGCTTGCGTGCAGAAGCGAAAGCATATGTGAGCAGCGCCAGCATATGAAAACGGTGTTCAAACCACACATGTGAGGTATTGCCGCGATCGGCAGAGCGAGAGCAATAATTCTAGCCCTAGACCTACTCTAACTCAAAACATGTAACCTGTAGAATTTTTTAAATGTCACCTATGAAGATTTTTAAGGGTAAAAGTTTGTCACCGTTCCATGAATGGGAGCATTTGAAGCGTGACATGTTGGGTATCAATTTACTCTGCGTAACATTATCTTTTACAATCTAAAAAAAAACTTGGGCTAACTTTACTGTTGTCTTATTTTTTAATTCAAAAAATATATTAAGAAAAAAAAAGTGCGCTTGTAAGACTGCTGCGCAAATACGGTATGACAAAAAGTATTGGAACGACCGCTATGTTATTCTCTAGTGTGTTAGAAAATATATATATATATATATATATAGTTTGCGGGTTCTAAGTAATTTTCTAGCAAAAAAAAAAACTGTTTTTAACTTGTAAACACCAAATCTCAGAAAGAGGCTCGGTCCTTAAGTGGGTAAATAAGCTTGTATGTTGCAGAATTTATTGGTACAATCTAGTCAAAGCATGAATTTAAACATATATAGTTTATAGAGCTTAAAATATTTCCAGCATCAGCTACAATACAAGTCATACATTTGATTTCCATGAAATGCTTATGAGCTTAATTATTATCCAAGCACACTGCTCAAACACTAATGAAGCTTAGAGAAAATGATCAAGCTATTTATTAACATTTGCCACTTTATTTATGATTTCATTTTACAGCTCACCTTTGACACTTTTTGTATTGACGCACATTGTTTTCCTTTACATTTTAACAAAAGTCTTAAAATGCGCGTTAAATGAATATAAGAACAGCCGTAGTATAGTTAGAATTGCAAAAAAAGGCATCATTTAAAATAAATTACCTGCACTGTTAGAGGTGCAGTCCAGGCATTCATTAATAACATTTAAATAAGGTTCTGAAAAGAGGGTGTAAATTTAGAAACACTGGCCCAGATTCAAGTAGAATTGCGCGATATTTGCGGGGGAGCAGGGCAGCGATTTTGCCCTGCGCCCCCGAAAATATTTTGCGCTGCCCTCGATTCACGGAGCAGTAGCTCCGTGAATTGCGAGGGCGCGCGGGCAAATTTGCCCGGCGTAAGCACGCGCAAGTTAAATGATCCCGCCGGGGGTGGGAATCATTTAAATTAGGCGCGCTCCCGCGCCGAGCGTACAGCGCATGCTCCGTCGGGAAACTTTCCCGACACGCATTGCGGCAAATGACGTCGCAAGGACGTCATTTGCTTCTAAGTGAACGTGAATGGCGTCCAGCCATGCTGATACACAATTGGAGCGGCCCCCGCAAGAATGCAGCCTAAAATCTGCGAGGCATAAGAGCCTTATGCCGCGCAGATTTTAGCCTGCAGTCGGTGTAACGAGGTTCCTGAATCAGGAGCACTCGTTACACCAGGGCAAGTAAGCACTTGCGCTGCGTAACCTATGGTTGCCCGGGCGCAAGTGCTTCTTGAATCTGGGCCACTGTTAGGTTTATATTGCACTAACCTGCTTGCACACATACTGTACTTCCATGGCAGTATAGAAGTGGCAACATTTCGGGCACTATTTTGCAATCTGACACACATTGACAAACAAATGTGTACATCAAATATTTAAATACCTTCTCTCTGATCATCTCAATTGGTCTCAACTGGACCTTAGGTTCTGGACTTCTAGACTGTCCCCGTGCTTTCTAGCCCCATAGGCTGCATAGGAATATCAATGTATGGGGTTTTTCCGGGGTGGTGTGAGGTACTTCTCAAAATACAACTAAGCCCCAATATCAGGCAAGTGGTGCTTGTCAGAAATTGCTGGGTTTCAAAACTCAGAAGTGAATGAGGCCTCGTACACACGACCGAGTTTCTCGGCAAAAACCAGCAAGAAACTTGCTGGGAGATATTCTTTTGCCGAGGAAACCGGTCGTGTGTACATTTTCGTTGAGGAAACTGTCGAGAAACTAGACGAACCAAAAAGAGAGCATGTTCTCTATTTCCTTGACGGGAATGGAGAAAATTGGCTTGTCGAGTTTCGACAGCCTAACAAGGAACTCGACGAGGAAAACTATGTGTTTCGCCCGTCGAGTTTCTCGGTCGTGTGTACGAGGCCTGACTGTTTTTGGGGCATTTGAGGACATAAATATCACAGTTCAAAAAATAAAGGGAAAGAGAGAAAAAAAAAGTGAAAGGTAAGCAAAAAAAAATATTTAATCTGCCTGCAATACCTTAGGTTTAAATCAACATTTTGCTAAGTTACCCCACAGAGACATCTCAACCCCTGTGATATTAAACAACATGTTGCATTCCAAGTCAGGAATTACACCTATAATCCTTTTATAAGGATTATACAAAAATCTTTAAAAATCTCAGCAGAAACTAAACTTCATAAACACCCTGGTGTTTTCTCTCTCGTTCATGCTGTTTAATTAGTTTTCATCATTGCAGATCCAAGAAGAACAGAATTCAAAAGCTATGCAGGATTGCCAAACTGGGAGAGCTGAAATGTGGAGAAATGAAGAAAACAAAGTAAGTCCAAGTTTACTGGTTGCAGTTTTTATTGAACCCCCTTGGGCTATGTCTAGCTATGCAGCATAACCTTTGCACATGACATTGTCCAGCTGATTCACAGAAAGGAATATCCTTTTCTATCCCTCCCTTTCTCTGCTGGCTTTGATGTCTTTAAAATGTGTGTCACAGACAGAGACAAGCTGCTTGTGATAACCAGATCCCACAAGCCAAGTAATAAATTTAATCGACTGTACTGTAATACAGCGAAGTTATGACTCGTTAAGGCAGCCAAGCTGTTACCTTGTTCAATTGAGTAAATTAAGCTTTGCAACAATGACGGCCTTCCTCTGTTAAGATCCAAAGCAAACATGACACTGATAGGTATTAGAGAGGAAAATTAAGTGAAATATTAAAGCAGCAGTGCATGCCGCAAGCATCTCTTATTCCCCTTGACAACAATTGTGGCTTTATTCTTGTATATTAAGTATTTTCTGCTTTATGTGAATTGAGATATTTAGTAATTATATTTTTATCTACCGCAATATTTATCATAAATGTTATAAAACATTGACTGGGCTTCTGTACTGTTGAAGGGAATAACTAGAAAGTTAAATCTGGATTCAAGAACTTTATTGTTTTTTTCTTGACATTAATTAACACATTGTAATAATACAAGATATAAACATCCAAAGAATTAATCAAATAAAAGAGGAATATATAAATAAAACTGACATTTAGCCCTGGTTCACACTGGGCTGCGAGAGTGAAGCCGTGCGAGTTCAGCTGAACTCGCACGATTTCACTCCCGCTGGCAGTCCCGATTTCGGCTGCGATTTAAGAGACATCTGTGCAGGTTTCTGCACAGATGTCAATGTAAATTGCGGCCCGAAATCGCAAAAAGTAGTACAGGAGCTACTTTTTGAAATCGGTGCAGCGCCGCAGATGCGGCGTCGCACCGATTAGGACAGTGTTATTGCCGACAATTGCCGGCAAATGCCGCCGATTTGAGATGCGATTTCACATGTGAAATCGCATCTCAAATCGAAGCAAATCGTACACAGTGTGAACCTGGGCCTAAATGTATGCCTAATAAAAAGAATGTAGTGATATATCAGATTTGTTAACAAAACCAAACAATTTAACTACCGTATATACTCGAGTATAAGCCGAGTTTTTCAGCCCTTTTTTTAGGGCTGAAAATGGCCCCCTCGACTTATACTCGAGTCAGTGTACCTGTCGGGTCGCGGGTGTCCATTTTTCAAAAGTCGCGGCTTTCCCCTGGTCCGTGATAGGCGTTTGACACTGTGTTCCGCTACCACCTATCACGGAGGTCCTCTTTCTTGGACTTTCCCAGCAGACACTGTGTTCAGTGTTCCGCCTATCATGGACGTCCTCTTGTCTGAGGATGAAAGAAGGTCCGTGATTGGCGGAACACTGAACACAGTGTCTGCTGGGAAACTGAGTCCGAGGATGAGAGGACCTCCGTGATAGGCGGTAGCCGAACACAGTGTCAAATGCCTATCACGGGCCAGGAGGAAGCCGCGACTTTTAAAAAATGGACTCCCGCGACCCGACAGGTATCACGGAACGAATGGGGACAGGAGGAAGCCGCGACTTTTGAAAAATGGACTCCCGCGACCCGACAGGTATCACGGGATGAATAGGGCCAGGAGGAAGCCGCGACTTTTGAAAAATGGATGCCCCCAGCCTGTCAAGAATACAGGTACACTGAGGCTGCAATGGGCACAGTGAGAATGGGCACAGTAAGACTAAAATTGGCACAGTAAGGCTACAATGGGCACAGTGGGGATAGGCACAGTAAGGCTGCAATGGGCACAGTGAGAATGGGCACAGTAAGGCTACAATGGGCACAGTGAGAATGGGCACAGTAAGGCTGCAATGGGCACAGTAAGGCTACAATGGGCACAGTGAGAATGGGCACAGTAAGGTTGCAAATGGGCACAGTGAGGCGTGCAAATGGGAACAGTGAAGCTGCAAATGGGCATTGTTGACCGTCTTTTCCACTTACAGTAGCTGCTGCTCTCTCACCCTAGGCTTATACTCAAGTCAATACGTTTTCCCATTTTTTTGTGGTAAAATTAGGGCCTCGGCTTATACTCGAGTATATACGGAAATATCATTTTTTAAATAAAATGTTAAAATAATTAGTATATAAAGTAGAATTTTCGTAGTATAATAAATATCATTGTAATCAATTATTAATCAATTGAATAGTATTTTAAAGCTAAAAGAAAGATATAATAAAAGAAAAAAAGGAGAATGTGGGCAATATAAGGATAGTTAAGGGTTTTGAAAATACTTAGCGACCTTGGTTACATTATTCATCTTTAATTACTAGCGATTTGTGAAACAGAAAGTTAAATCTGAACTCCAGGCAAATAGCTAAAAGCGTAGAACTGCCAAAATATTTGCAATTTTGAGAATTATACTCCACTGCCAAACAGCATGGCTAGATTGGAGATCTCAGTTTTGCTAACTGACCCACTCCAGCCTGTGATTGGACAAAGCAGAAGCATCAGTATGAGGTAATTTGACCTTCATCCCTTTCCCATAAAATTATTAAAGAAGGGAGGCTGCATGCACTGTGCAAAGAAAGAGAGCACTGAATAGCTCAGTGTGCTCCCCTCACGTTGGTGTAAGGAAGATTACAGGGGCTGATATATAGACATTTTCTGGTACATTAGGCCTCTTGTACACTGCTGCTTAAAAATGCAGTGTTTTTAGGCATACAGGCATTTTATTTTTACTGGTGTAAATGCAGACCGTTGTTTTTAATGTGCCTGTACACACAGGTATGTTTACGTGCACTGCGTATAGATCAGTAAAAAAATATATATACAGAAATCTGCTTTGCCAGTCAGTATTTTTACACAAGTACGTAAATATACGCACAAATATGTGCATATGCGTGCACTCCACACTGGCATTTTTTGTCAAAGGGTAATTTGGGGAGTGTTTGTACTGTCCTGGCATTTTATGGCCTCAAGAAATAAAATAGGCCATCAGTACATCAGGACTGATCAATTTTCAAATATATATATATACCATAGTTTGTAGACTCTATGGGGCAGATCCACAAAGAAATTAAGCCAGCGTATTTCTTAATGCGCCGCGTAATTTCAAATTTTGCGTGTCGTATCTTTGTTTTGTATCCACAAAACAAGATATGACAGCATCTCGGCTAGATCCGACAGGCGTACGTCTTAGTACGGCGTTGGATCTAAGCTGCAATTTTTTGGCGGCCGCTAGGTGGCGTTTCCGTCGAATTCCGCGCTGAGTATTCAAATTAGCTAGTTACGGCGATCCACAAACGTACGTCCGGCCGGCGCATTTTTTTTACGTAGTTTGCGTTCGGCTTTTTCCGGCGTATAGTTAAAACTGCTGTTATGAGGCATACTCAATGTTAAGTATGGCCGGCGATTCCGCGTACAATTTTGAATTTTTTACATCGTTTGCGTAAGTCGTTCACGAATAGGGATTTGCGTAGACTGACGTTACCGTCGTGAGCATTGGCTTGTACCGGGTTAATTTCGAGCATGCGCACTGGGATACCCCCACAGACGGCGTATGCGCAGTTAAAAAAAGTGTTGTTTACATCGGGTCACGATGTAGTAACATAAAACACGCCCCATTACATCCATTTGAATTCCGCGCCATTACGCCGCCAAAGATACACTACACCGCCGTAACTTACGGCGCAAATTCTTTGAGGATTCGAAAAAAAAAAAAAAGTTACGCCGGCGTAGTGTATCTTAGATACGCTGCGCCCGGCGCAAAGGTACGTGGATCTGCCCCTATAACTTTCACACAGACTAAATAATATACACTGATTTGGGTAATTTTCACCAAAGAGAAGTATCAGACTACATTTTGGTCTAAATTTATGAAGAAAGATATTTTGTTTGCAAAATGTTATAACTAGGAAAAATATGTTTTATTTTTTATATAGCAAAAAAAGAAAAAATTCAGTGGTGATTAAATACCTCCAAAAAATACTTTATTTGTGTTAAAAATATATATATAAATTCCGGTTGGGTACAGTGCTGCATGACCAAGCAATTGGCAGTTAAAATAGCACAGTGCTGAATATCAAAAAATGCCCTGGTCATGAATGGGGTAAAACCTTCCAGAGGTCAAGTGGTTAAGCTGAATAATTCTTGTTAGGCACACAGTGTTACAAGAAAAATACATAAACAAAACTGTTACAATTAAAATAAAAAAAACATAAACAAAAAGAAAAAAAAAACACAGAAATATATGTTCAGACTAGGAACAATTGGACTGTCAGAACTGCATTCATCACGGAGTTAATCTCCCCGCATCCATACATGCTGTTCCTGCACTGACAAATGCAGCTCACACAGTGTTCCTAGTCCGGACGTATATTTCTGTGATTTCTTTTTCCTTTCCACCATGTGCCTAACAAGAATTATTTATTTTATTGATATTTAATAAACACAAGTTTAGTACTTTCCAACAAGTCTAATTTCTGTCCATTTAACCGCTTATTTGCCCTGGTTGGGAGATTTACACCCTCCTTAGTCATATAGCCTGTTAGAGAGGTGGTAAAATTGATCTTGGTACCTAGGTTTTTCGAATCCCTTCAATATGTTTTTTGATAGGGTTTGGGGAAGGAGATGGAAATGTTAAAGGCTTCCAATTTCTGAAAATTGATTTTGATATAGAAAATCAGATTTTTGTTTAGAACAAGTTCTGGTTTTATTAAAGAACAGAAGGTACTCAGTGTAGGTTGCTACCCTTTATTTTTTCACCTTGAGGCCTGTTATATATGGGTTCTGTTTAACATGTCTGAGAAAGGGCTCAAGGGTTAGGATAAAAAATAGCAGTGATAATGGGCAGTCTTGTCTTGTGCCATTATGTAGGCAGAAATATTCAGAGAGTATTTTGTTGACTGTAACCACTACCAATGGGTTGAGTATATCATGGCTATCCATCTGCTTTGAGGACTTGTATTATCCTTTGCCTCCCTATTAGAATTAAAACCAACCTAGTCCGGTAAATAGTTTTGTAATATTGTAGTGTATATGTGTGCTTACTGTAAATGAACTATAGTTTTTCCGAGTGTGAACAAAGGTCAAAGTCCAGTCAGAGCTCAGCAAGTCTTAGAGCTTTGTCTAGGATTTATTTTTACAGTTGAGCTTCCAGTATGTATTTTTTTTTTTTATTATCTACATGAAAGAGGAGACTGTCTGCTTTAAAATAAGGAGTCACTTGTCCTCCTAAGCGTCCATGAGGATGTTTAGACTATCAAATATTAGGCTCCATTATCAACAAGACTGCTTGTGAATACCCTTTTAGTGTGGCCTGGTTCAAATGCCATTGCTAAACTGTACTACTACCCTGCTGGTTAAATAATTAATTTGATATGTTGTATGTGTAGCACCCTCTAGGTAGGTAGGTGCTAGAGATAGGATTTTGTAGGATAGGTAAATTTAGGCAGGCCTGGCTAGCAGCTATCTGATCTGGGCTGGGAGTGGCTCAGGTAGCAGCTGGTAACTCACAGGCAGCATCACAGAGACATCCCTCTTCTTTCTAGAGTTTGCTGGAAAGTTCCGGAAAGAGAGGTGGAGCTGCCTGGAGTGTCTTAGGGAGTCCTGACCAATCCCCAACCTGGCAGACCTCCTCCTTAAATAGCAAGGGCCAGGCCAGCTGTGGAGAAGTTGTTCAGGTAGAAGAGCTGGAGATGGAGTGTAATGCCCTGTACACACGACCGGTTTTCCTGACATGCCAAAACCCGACGTAGTTGTTCTCAAGCCTGCCTTGCATACACACTTTCAGTAAAAAAAAAAACGCTCGACCAAAGCGCGGTGACGTCCAACACATACGACATTACGAACGCTAGTTTTACCAGAATGAGCACTCCCGTCTCATACTTGATTCTGAGTATGCAAGTTTTTTTCCCCTCGGAAAAGCATACACACGAGCAGATTTCGCGACAAGAAAAAGACTGACGAGAAACACAAACGGGAAAGAATACAGCAGGTTCCAATTTTTTTGCGGTCAGTTTTCTCGTCGGGAAAACTGCTATGGAGCATACACACGACCGGTTTTCCCGACCAATCTAAAAAGTGGCAGTTTTCTCGTCGGGAAAACTGGTCGTGTGTACGAGGCATTAGACTGTCTGAGCCATTGAGGGAGCTCCCCAGTCTGGGGGGGGAGGGATTGGGCCTGGGCTTGGGTGTGGACAGGACCCTCGTACAAACCACAGGGGTGTCCTGGACAGGAGGCAAAGGAGAAGAAAGAGAGGACAGCAGGAGAGAGCACTGTCGGACAAGTCTCCAGGGAGAGGAACAAGCCAGGAGGGCTGGTGAGTGACATGCACAGCAGAAGAGGACTGTGGAGGCACGCCTAAGAGGACTGGGAGCATGCAGTCTGGAATGGGTGCAGAACCTGCAGAGTAGATTGTGGTTTCATGGGCAGTGGAGAAGGGCAGCTGCAGCCAGGAGGGCTGGCAGGGCCTGAAGATGGGTTACTGGGCTCAGTAGCGACATGTAGGACAGTTACCACCAAAATGTTCTATTTTTCTACACTATAGTGGCCCACGGCCCCTGTCTGCAAAAGGCAATTGCTAAGGCCTGGCTGGGCCAGTGTCAGGCCTAAAAACTTTGTGCTAGCTGTGCCTGAAGATTAGCAAGGAAGTGATGTGCAGAAGGAGAAAGATGTGAAGATTATAGAGGAAGCGATGTGCAGAAGGAGAAAGATGTGAGGATTAGAGAGGAAGCGATGTGCTGAAGGAGAAAGATGTGAAGATTGGAGAGGAAGCGATGTGTAGGAGGAGAAATGGAGTGTATTTACAGGACTGTATATAGTTGTCCTAAGCAAGTTCTACCAATTCTAATGGGCATCCCATACTTCCCTTACCCCATCCAAGTTTAATCCCCTCAATAAAATAGAAAAAAACAAAGCACATGGACTGTTCTATGTCTCTGAGTGTCTGAGAGGTGAATGCCGGGCTGGGCAAGGTGACAGGTGGACCACAATACTCAGCGGCTCCTATGGGGGTACTGCTACATTTGGGGCTTGTTCCGGGACCACCTGTTCACGGTTAACCTGCCAGCTGCCGAGGGGAACTGCACTTTGTCCCATATTGAGGAATTGAACTTAGGGGAAGGATCTGTGTGCTCTGCCTGCATTCAGTATTACAGCATTGAGTGCCGTTGTCCATAGCAACCAGCGGGAGCTGCCTTCAAGTTCAAATATTGCTACCTGCTTACCCAGTTGCCCATCCGCGGCTAGGACAGACACTTATGCTTTAAACCTGCAATTTTACTTTTACCATGTGCTATCACCCGTGGCAACCACGGCGAGCGATAGCGCTCA
This sequence comes from Rana temporaria, assembly GCF_905171775.1. NCBI lineage: Eukaryota > Metazoa > Chordata > Amphibia > Anura > Ranidae > Rana > Rana temporaria. The sequence continues at coordinate 386,686,358 of NC_053492.1, forward strand.
TGGATTACTAATACGTCCAGCGCTCTCCTAATGCTGGTCGTCTCCAAGTGGATTACAAATATGTCCAGCGATCTGCTATTCTGCGACGTTTTGAACTTATGCTTTAAACTCCTGCTTTAAACAGTAACGTGTGCCTGAAAGTGTCTAAAGTGGGTGATCGGGGTAAGCCTGCGGTGCCTGCGGCGGGACTGTGCTAAGAGTGTTCCTTTCAATGAGGCATGGGTCACAAACTTTATTGTTGCTATTGGCAACCACCGGGAAAATCAGCGGTCACCTGCACACAGTTGCTCGGGCATAGCTCGAGCAACATGCCTGGACAAGTTCTAGTTAAAGTGTGTCTGCAAACTTCAGTTTGTCTAAGAAGGGGTAACAGCAGCAGGGGGCCTGCCTATCAGTTTCACACACGCCAGTCTGTCTGGAAGCGAGGGGGCGCAATGCACGTGGCCGTGATGTCTGCCAGCCACCCGCGATTGAAGGAACGAGAGGTAGAATGTGGGTCTGTCAATGTAAACAGACAGATCCCTGTTCTGACAGGGGAATAGAGAGAGATCTGCTGTTCCTAGTGATTAGGAACAGTGATCTATCTCCTCCTTCAGTCAGACCAGCCCCCATACATTTAGAAACCCTCCCAGGGAACACACTTAACCTCTTGATCGCCCTCTGGTGTTAACCCTTTCTCTGCCAGTGACATTTATACAGTAATCAGTGGCTATTTTTAGCTCTGATCGCTGTATATATGTCAATGGTCCCAAAAAAGTATCCGATCTGTCTGCCACAATGTCGCAGTCCCGTTAAAAATCACAAATAACCTCCATTACTAGAAACAATAAATTCATAAAAATGCCATAACTATATCCCCTCTTGCGCAAACCAATCAATATACGGTTATTGCGTTTTTTGTTTTTTTTACCTAAAATATGTAGAAGAATAAATATTGGCCTAAACTGAATTTTTATTTGATTTATTTGGGATATTTATAATAGCAAAAAGTAAAAAATATTGTTTTTTTTTTCCAAATTGTCGCTCTGTTTTTGTTTATAGCGCAAATAAAAAAAAAAAACGCAGAGATGAACAAAAAAGTTCTATTTGTGTGGAAAAAAGAATGTCAATGTTGTTTGGGTACAGCTTCCTTTGACCACGCAATTGTCAGTTAAAGCAACGCAGTGCCATATCGCAAAAAATGGCCTGGTCATTAAGGGGGAAAATCTTCCGGTCTGTAAGTGGTTAATAATAAAAGAAAAAAAAATTGCACTTACATACAAGTGACTCAGTCAGTGCATATATCTCATCCAAAGAAATGCCACGTCCTAACAACAGATGCAAAAGAGCTCTCACCGGGGAGCCTTTAATAGGAGAGGAAGCAATCAGGATGGATTATTGTAGGTGGACACTGGAGAAACCGTAATGAAAGAAAATACAGGAGCGTCCCAAGCTGGAGCAAAAGGGGGTCCAATCAGTGTGGGAAGTGATGCATTACTTCCACTAAATTAACATGTTTGGGGTCCATGCCCCTTCTTTATAGTGGAGTAGTGAGGTAATGTGAGCTTTTAAATAAGCCTATATGAATCAGAAAATAGTGCACAAATGTGCTTCAGTGTCAAACGATCAGAGTGAGAAAAGCCTCAGAGCAAGACAAGAAGACAGAAGGAGTCTGTTGATCTGTCATTAAACCTGATGAAGAATTACAGAGCTGTCAAACACTTGCACACTTGACAGCTTGCAGCTAGTGTGTGTAGCAGGGAGAAAACTGTCTCATACTTATGGGCTGCCAATACAGCACAAGAGAAAAGCAATAAATAACTATGTCTGGGACCAGCTTAATTATTTAGAAAATTATTTTCTAAAATAAATTATAGTTGTTAACCACTTGCTTACTGGGCACATATACCCCCTTCCTGACCAGAGGACTTTTTGCGATTCGGCACTGCGTCGCTTTAACTGACAATTGTGCGGTCGTGCGACGTGGCTCCCAAACAAAATTTACGTCCTTTTTTTCCCACAAATAGAGCTTTCTTTTGGTGGTATTTGATCACCTCTGCGGTTTTTATTTTTTGCGATGTAAACAAAAATAGAGCGACAATTTTGAAAAAAAAATAATATTTTTTACTTGTTGCTGTAATAAATAGCTCAATTTTTTTTTTTTTTTTTTTCTCAGTCTAGGCCAATACATATTCTACATTTTTGGTAAAAAAAAAAAATTGCAATAAGCGACTGGTTTGCGCAAAAGTTATAGCGCCTACAAAATAGGGGACAGAATTATTTTTATTTTTTTTACTAGTAATGGCGGCGATCTGCGATTTTTATCAGTACTGCGACATTATGGTGGACACATCGGACACTTTTGACACATTTTTGGCACCATTTACATTTATACTGCGATCAGTGCTATAAATATGCACTAATTACTGTATAAATGTGACTGGCATTGAAGGGGTTAACACTAGGGGGTGAGGAAGGGGTTAAATGTGTACCCTATATAGTGTTACTAACTGTGGGGGAAGGGGGGTGACTGGGGGAGGTGACCGATCTGTGTCCCTATGTACAAGAGACAAAGATCGGTCTCCTCTCTCCCTGACAGGACATGGATCTGTGTGTTTACACACACAGATCCATGTCCTTCTCTCTGTAACCGCCGATCGCGGGAGCCTGGCGGACATCGCGGCTGCCAGGCACGCGCATCGGCATCCCAGTGATGCGGCGCGCGTGCGCCCCCCAGTGGCCAGGAGGAGCGGAGGCCGTAAAAACACGGCCTCCCAGAGATTTAGAGCCACCCCGCACCCGTATAAAGTCGTACGGCCGTCGGGAAGTGGTTAAAGCGGGGGTTCACCCAAAACTTTTTTTAACATTACATTCAGCCGAGTTGTCAGAATGACATTAGGCTGTTTTTTTTTTATTTCATTGCCGTACATACCGTATTTTCACCGCCGCTTCCGGGTATGTAATCAGCGGGACTGGGCGTTCCTAATTGATTGACATCCTTCCGACTGGCGCATACAGCGCGTCACGAGTTGCCGAAAGAAGCCGGACTGCGAGTCGGCTCTATACGTTGCCTGCGCACCAACGTTCGGCTTCTTTCGGCAACTTGTGACGCGCTGTATGCGCCAGTCGGAAGGATGTCAATCAATTAGGAACGCCCAGTCCCGCAGATTACATACCCGGAAGCGGCGGTGAAAATACGGTATGTACGGCAATGAAATTAAAAAAAACAGCCTAATGTCATTCTGACAACTCGGCTGAATGTAATGTTAAAAAAATTTTTTTGGGTGAACCCCCGCTTTAAAGTTACACAAAAAGTTATGAAAATGTCCGTTAGTTCAGCTGTTTTGTCATCCTCCAATCTGGTGACATTTCTCTGTTCTATAAAATTTTATTTTTCAGACTCTCTTCTCAAATGTGCTACCTAGAATATAAATACACCATTCCAGCTATAAAGTTTTATTATGTCATATATATTCAGAGGACAGGTTCCCTATCGATTTGAAAGTAAAACTGGGAGAAATTATAAACTTAAACAGAAATCAGATTCACCCCCTTTATCTATGCTAATAAAAATGTGCAGGAATCCACAATTTAATTGTCAAAGTTTAAGTTTGGCCAAAGTAAAGGAGGGTGAAATAAGGTCATACGAGAGGCCTTTATCAGCAGACAGCAGCATAGTTTTGTCTTTCAAAGTAGGCCCGTTTTTTCTTTTTTTAAGGCAGACGGCACAGTGTGTTTCTTGCTTTCCTTTGCAGGGATGTTTTGCAGCCATCAGTAGCAAGCAGCTTGATGTGGTTTATGACATCAGCGTAGTATGTCCCTGTGTCCACAAAGAAGAAATGTGTTGGCTGCTTTGTCATAAGAGTAGTCATTTAGTCCTTTCCATTTCCATGTAGCCCTCAAATAATAAATGCTTGTTCTACAATGTATCATATGCTGTGTGTCAACAAGTTATATCTTTGCCCTTGGATATCTTATTTGAGACATTAAAAAAAATTAAATCTGTTGGTCTAAATATTGGGCCTGACTTACAAAATCACTTTAAATATAAGTAGCACTTTTGTGGCTTTGCATGATTGTGTGGACATTTGCACAGTCAATGAGTGAGATCCCTTAAAGGGGTTGTAAAGATAAAAATATTTTCCTCTTAAATTAAAGTCTGACAGTAGCTGATAAAGTAAAAAGTAATGTTTTGCATTATAACTAGTTTGATACCTGTTGAAATCGAGCTGTTTTATTCACCTCCATCACTCCTGAATCATTATTCTCACTGACTTCCTGGTTTGCGGTGCGCATTCATTCTTGCTACGTCACGGCCTAATGGGAACTACAGTTCCCATTAGGCTTAGCCTCCATGCCTGTGAGGGATAAGAGAGCATCTTCCCGCAGGGCTGTAGTCATAGGGAGGGGGTGAGCACATTCTGCTTTCCGCCCTGGTTCACACTGGGCTGCGGGAGTGAAGCCGTGCGAGTTCAGCTGAACTCTCACGATTTCACTCCCGCCGGCAGTCGCGAATTCGGCCGCGATTTAAGAGACATCTGTGCAGGTTTCTGCACAGATGTCTATGTAAATCGCGGGCCCGAAATCGCAAAAAGTAGTACAGGAACTACTTTTTGAAATCGGTGCAGCTCCGCAGATGCGGCGTCGCACCGATTAGGACAGTGTCATTGCCGACAATTTGCGGCAAATGCCGCCGATTTGAGATGCGATTTCACATGTGAAATCGCATCTCAAATCAAAGGAAATCATACCCAGTGTGAACCTGGGCTCCACCATGCAAAACGGCTCAGATGCTGGTGGAAAGCAAGAAGAGGAGAGACAGGAAGTGACATTTTCAAACCTGGATTACTGTATTTTGGAGGTCAAAAGGAAAAACGAGGTAAGTGATATTTAAATGCTCTAGCTTACAGCAATCAATTGATCTAATAAAAAACGAACCTTTAGTGTTTCTTTAACTGATCTGCTAAAATGCACATTAATGTTCAGTGCATGTGTTATTTTCTGTATTTGCAGTGTCAATTGACCACTAAAATAATTCTTGTTTTGTGCCTTATAGGGAGATAAGGTCCTTATGTTGAAAAAGCGCTGTGTAAACTGTCAGCGCTATATAAATCCTGTTTAATAATATAATAATAATAATAATAATAATAATAATAAAAATAAGGGCTACTTAGTAAATCCATAATGTGACAAAGACCACACTTGCTCACTAAGGTATGAAAGGCACATGCATTAAATAAAGGAGAAGCTTCAATAAATTCTACAGATCTACTATTCACGGTTAAAGCACGCAACACATTGATGCATCATTTTGAACATTAAGTTATGAGGATTGTATCATATATGGACTATACACATGGTGATACGTGTTGAGCAGAAGCAGAAGATATGCAGAGGACACTGGGTTGATTCTCATTGGTAGATTATTTTTGGTTTTGTTTGATCTTTATTTATGATGTATTTACCAACCAACACTTTTACACTTTTGTTGTTATTCATATATTTATTATTTTTTGACATACAGTACACAAATTAGGACAGCCCTATCACTTATTATATTTGCTTGAGTCTTAATGTGTAGCACCCCCTAGTGTGCTATAATGGGAATGTACATAGTTTGTTAGTGTAGGTACATTTGGCTGTCAGAGAAGCCTGTGTTTATTCTGGGTCAGGGTTTGATTGACTCAGCGAAGCTGGAATGACTCATTAGGTAGCATCTCTGATACCTTCCCCTACTTGCTGGAACATTGAGAAACTTCCAGAAGAATGGGAGGAAGTTTAGGAGGAGCTTCCTGGAGTACTGAAGAGGGTCCCAACCAATCCCTGGCCAAATGGCCTGGTAGTGGGAGGGACCTCTTAAATACTCTGGGTCAGTCCAGCAGGGGCAGTGGAGTTCATGTGGAAGCTGGAGATGGAGTGCTGAGGAGGCTGTCGGAGACCCTTGAGGGTAGCCCCCTAGTCTGGTGGGGGGGTGACCTTGGGTGCAGGAGGGAACCTCTTATAACCCAAGGAGGAGTCCTGTCCAGTGGCATGGGAGCAGGTGTGAGGACAGCAGGAGCCAGCGAGCATGTCCAGGAGATCTCCAGGGAGAAGACAGCCGGGTGGCTTGTGAGTGAGACCTGAGAGGACTGAAGAGTCTGAGATGCTTGTAGAATCAGTCTGGGATGACTGTAGAAGATTAACCAGGAGGGCTAGTGAAAAAGGCAGCTGCAGTCAGGTGGGCTACCAGTGTCTGAACAGGAGGTGCTGGGATCAGTAGCCACAGGAGGACAGCTGGGTACTGGGACTTTGCTACACAACTAAGGGACCTGCGGTCTCTGTCTGTAATGGGCCTTTGCTTTATCTGACTGAACCCTTTTTGTCAAATCATCTAGCAGTGTACCATCTGGATCTGTGATTTTTCTGCTGCAAGTATATGAATATGTTGGAGGAAGCTGAGGAGTGTATAAATAGACTGTACAGTGGAAAGTTCTCGCTGAAGTCAAGTGGGCATCCCATAATACCCCTAACCCCATCCAAGTTTATTAACCCCTAAAAAAATTAAAAAAATAAAGCTGCAAGGACTGTTTCTTGACTCAAGAGAGCTATAGAAATTCGGTGTGCCTGGCTGTGCAGGGTGGGGGATCCTTTTTTATCAGCGGCTCCTATGGGGGTGGTGCTACAATTGGGATGTCACTCCTTTCAAATAGCAGCAGTCTGACACTATTAGGCCTCATGCCCACGGATGTTTTTACAGCCACTTTTATGTGTGTTGTTTGCAGCTTAAAAACGGCTCTCTATGTTGGCCTATGGCCTCATGCCCACCATGATGTTTTTGAGCTGTAAATGGCTGAGATGTTTTTAAGCTGCAAAAAAAAAAAAACAGGACCAGTGCGTTCTGAAGCTCCAGCGTTAGAGCTGTAAAGACGTCAGATGCCATCAAAGGGTGTTGAACGCGATTTAATGAGGCTTAATGCTGTGTTAAGCCTCGTCCGGCGTTTCTTTTTCTATTCAAAATCAATAGTTCCCTATGGGAGCCCATTGATTTGAATAGAGGTTGCACCAGAAGTCGGATCCGACTTGCGGGGCGACTCATGTGCGGAGAATCTTGAAGGGGTTCCCCCCAGTATGATACCAGACCCTTCGGTCTGGTATGGATCCCCCCACACCGCCCGGAGCATGATGGGACTGTGACTTCATAAGAGCCCCATGCCTATATAAATCGTTGCGTACCACGCACACGGCATTACAGCGGGAGAGATCGTCGAGTCAACATCAGAAGAGAAGAGGGAAGAAGACTACGGGGAAGACCAGGCCGCCGCTAGCAAAAGAGCTGGAAGAAGATAGCGGAGCCCGGCAGAAGGCAGAAAGCACCGGAGAGCAAGAGAAGAACCAGAGAGCGCAGAGAAGGCACTGGAGAGCAGGGGAAGATGCCGGACAGAGCGGAGAAGTCGGAAAAAGACCCCCGAAGTCAAAAGAAGAACCCGGAGCTGCCTAATAAATTACTTAAAAAACCTGTGTAGTGTGTTTTTTTATTGACACTTTTTTCCCCCATTCACATAGAGTGGGGGGGGGGCAGGATCTGGGGGCCCCCTTATTAAAGGAGGCTCCCAGATTCCGATAAGCCCCCCGCCCACAAACCCCGAAACCAATGGCCAGGGTTGTTTCGGGAAGAGGCCCTTGTCCTCATCAACATGGGGACAAGGTGCTTTGGAGTGGGGGGCGCAGTGCCCCCCTGCCCCAAAACACCAACTCCCCCATGTTGAGGGCATGTGTCCTGGTATGGTCTGGGGAGGGCGCTCGCTCACCCCCCTTCCTGATCTGCTGGGCTGCATGCTCAGATAAGGGTCTGGTATGGATCCTGGGGGAACCCCCACACCGTTTTTTTTTGGTGTGGGGGATTCCCCTTAAGATCCATACCAGACCGAAGGGTCTGGTATCATCCTGGGGGGAACCTCACGCAAAAAAAAATGTATTTACGCAGGGTTCCCCTTCAAGATTCTCTGCACACGAGTCGCCCCGCAAGTCGGATCATCTTGATCCGACTTCTGGTGCGACCTCTATTCAAATCAATGTGCTCCCATAGGAAACCATTGATTTTGAATAGAGAAAGAAAAACATGGCTTAAAGCTAGCACGGCGAAACATGCATTGAATTCAATGCAAAATGCGGTAAAAATCGCGGAAAAAACACTGTTTTTTCCTGGAGTCTGTACTAGCTTTACAGCCTGTTTATTTAAAACGTCCGTGGGCATGTAGCCTTAAAAGTAGTGCAGGTTTTTGTATAACAAGTAATTCCAAATGATCCTGTCAGTGTTCAGTCCTAAATGTGTATTGCACTCAAAGAAAAGGGGAAAAGCTCTGGTGTCCGAAGGTTTTCCCTCATTTAATACAAATAACACCAACCTTATTAAAGTGGTTGTAAACTCAAATGGCTAAAATGTATCTAACCTCTATGTGTTTGTTTAGCAGTGGAGTGTGGTTTGTTTTTATTTTTTCCAATCATAAATACCTTTTTTTTTTGTGCTCACATGTCCTCTCTTTGCTCTGGATCCTGAGGGAGCCAAATGGGAGGGGGCGAGATTCCCTTCTGTTTTGGGTAAACAGTATAGTCAAAGAATGAAGGCTTGGAGGAGAATGGAGCGGCGGTGAGGAGATTGTGTTCTTACTGCACACTACGGAGCTGACAGGTAGAGAGGGAGGGGAGAGGGAGGGACGCAGTGATGCACAGGAGAGAAGCTAGATGACGAAGGCACATATCCTGACCACAATTTCATGGCTCAGCAGCCATGATTAGAGATGTACAGAACTGTTCGCCGGCGAATAATTCGCGGCGATTTTTGCACGTTCGCGTTCGCCGATGCGCACGAACATATGCGCTGTTCGATCCGCCTTCTATTAATTATCATTGAGCAAACTTTGACCCTCTATCTCACAGTCAGCAGACACATTCCAGCCAATCAGCAGCATACCCTCCCTCCCTGACCCTCCCACCTCTAGGGCAGCATCCATTTTAGATTCATTCGGAACCTGCATTCTTAGTGAGAGGAGGGATAGTGTTGCTGCTGCTGAATTGATAGGGAAAGCATAGCTAGACTAGTCTTTTCAGTGTCCACTCAAGTACTGAAAGACTCATCTGATCTCTGCTGTAAGGACAGCACCCCAAAAAGCCCTTTTTAGGGCTAGTAACCCCAAAAAGCCCTTTTTAGGGCTAGTATATCAGTCAGCTTTTTTTTTCTCTGTAATCTAATTGCAGTTGCCTGCTAGGAAGGCAGCGTGCGTGTGTCAGGATCACAGCGTACACTGTGCCCAGTGCCACCCACCACTCATCTATCTTGGTGGCACAGTACATAACATTTAAAAAAAAAAAATTATTACTGCAATATAATAGTAGTCAGTTGCCTGGCTGCCAGCGTGTGTCAGGGTACAGCGTACACTGTGCCCAGTGCCACCCACCACTCATCTCTCTTGGTGGCACATTTAAAAAAAAATATATTACTGCAATATAATAGTACTCAGTTGCCTGGCTGCCAGCGTGTGTCAGGGTACAGCGTACACTGTGCCCAGTGCCACACACCACTCATCTATCTTGGTGGCACAGTACATAACATTAAAAAAAAAATTACTGCAATATAATTGTAGTCAGTTGCCTGGCTGCCAGCGTGTGTCAGGGTACAGCATACACTGTGCCCAGTGCCACCCACCACTCATCTATCTTGGTGGCACATTTAAAAAAAAAAATATTACTGCAATATAATAGTACTCAGTAGCCTGGCTGCCAGCGTGTGTCAGGGTTAGGGTTACAGATAGGGTTATGGTTAGGGTTACAGATAGGGTTAGGGTTACAGACTGTAACCCTAACCCTAACCCTACCCTAACCCTAACGCTATCTGTTACCCTAACCCTAAGCCTTACACTACCTGATCGATATAACATCATACTTGATGTTTTAAAGCACGTTATTCCAAACAATTTATGAATGTTAGGTGATTTATGCCCTTTATGGATTAAAAACGGACTCTGCGACAACTACGTAATTTTCCATGGGAGTTTTGCCATGGATCCCCCTCCGGCATGCCACAGTCCAGGTGTTAGTCCCCTTGAAACAACTTTTCCACATTATTGTGGCCGCAAAGAGTCCCTGTGCGTTTTAAAATTCGCCTGCCCATTGAAGTCTATGGCGGTTCGCGCATTCGCGAACATATGCGCAAGTTCGCAATCGCCGTTCGTGAACGCGAAATTTTAGGTTTGCGACATCATTAGCCATGATAAATGTGGTCAGCTCAAAGAGGGGAGGGGAGGACCAGGCAGGATCAACCAGATACTAGAGAAGATAGAAAGGGGCAAAAGCACTAAGCTATAGCTTGTGCTTCAAAGGGACAGGAGCATGATTTTTTTTTTCGGATAACAAACACTTTAACTTAGTTTGTGCTACATTGGTCATGGAATTGCAGCTTTCATCATAAGTTTATTGCAGCACCTTGATTAAAATCTCATTTCTTTTCAAGGTGACATTTTAAAAATATATGATGTGCTCCAAGTATATTGAAACACATTATTCGTTAAATTAATATTTTTTAATCATGAACAGATAGTGGTTTTGAATCATACTTCTTCTATTCCTGTCACCTCCCACACAGCAAAATTATATGTGCTAACCCTTAAAAAATAAATCCAATGCTTTTTAAGAGCTTTGTTTTGTTGTTTGAAGTGGAGAGAGTGTGGTTTTACTTTCAGCTGACTTTGAAAACGTCCCTCCATCTTCTTTGGCACGAACATTGTTTTGGGTCATGGTGAACGGCTGCACGCAGGTACTGGGGGGAGGTTAGAAACGGCAAGTCTAATAGAGTGTGATCTGAATGAGTAAAAGTTCACTGACAGAGCTACGCCCAGACATGTCCAGGAGGTGCTGAAACAGAACTGCTATAATAAAAACATTGCCCATGCACTTGCTGAACTGCAGTACTTATTCACAGCTCTAAATAAACCAATGCATGAATCCATTCTCTTGGTAGTGACATTTACCAGGGCTGTTAGAATGTCAGTTATATCTGAGAGATTTATTTAAAACTCTGGGGTTGAGTTGCTAAAACTGGAGAGTGCAGAATCCGGTGCAGCCCTGCATAGAAACCAATCGACCTCCATTTTCTTTTTGTCAAAGCTGTATTTAACAATATAAAGTTATAAGCTGATTGGCTACCATGCACAGATTTTTTTTTTTTTTTATCAAATTATTTTATTTTTTTTATTAAACATATATACAAATATGTCAAATTAATCCATGAAGTATCAAAAAATAAATAAAACACAAAACAGATAACCCTTGCACCTCTCGTATTAAAATAACTTGGCATATAATAAACAAAACATTATAGAAACGTAGGTACATTTTACACATCAAGTTATTCGCCACTAATGTCAATCATTAAACTATTACTTTTTTTGCGATTCTTTCACTTATTTGTCATTTATAGGTGCTACTACTAGCGCTACATATTTTCCCTAGTAATCATTAAACTATGACAGCTTCCTCTGTGTAGCATCAAATTATCTTTCTTTTATGTACTTATTTCTTCTCTTCTACACCTCACTCCCCTTCTTCTACTCTTTACTCCCAACTATCTCCTCTGTCTCACTCCTCTCCACTAGGTAAACCATCATATAATTGATTACAAGGATCTATCCAACACGACCATATTTTACCAAACCTTTGGGGTGTACCTCTATGCTTATATGTTCATTTTTCTCTTTTAAGTATGTAATTACATTTCTCAACCCATTGTTCATGGGTTGGAAGTAGACATGTGCACAGCAAAAATTTTCGTTTATTTCTGTTTCGTTTCTGTTCGTTTATCGTGATTCGTAACGAGTCGTAATTTCGTAAGACGTTATTTATCGTATTCGTACTCTTTAGTATTTTCGTAACACTCTTTTTTCCGTTTCCGTTTTTTTTCTGTTAGTTTATTTTTCGTTGAATCGAGATTCGTATTTTCGTTATATTTTGTATTCTGCCGCGTTCGTATTTTTAAAATGATTTTTTCGTTCCTTCGTTTTTACGTTAGTTTAATTTTCGTTGTTTTGTTATTCGTATTTACATTATATTTTCCATCATGCCGCATTCGTATTTTCGTAAGAAATATATTTTCGTTGCTTTATGATCATTCGTATTTTCATGTCTAATTTCCTTTGATTGTAAAAACGTACTTTTGTAGATTTTATTGCATTCGTAATTCTGTTAGAATACATTTTACGTTTATTCGACACACTACTCGTCGTAATTTTGGAATTCGGATTTTACTGTGATTGACTTGACTGTCTTAGTTAGCACACACACCCTGTCTAGAATGAAGTCTGACGTAGAAGAAAACTAAAATATGTCAGATATTACAAATACAAATCTAGAAATTAGATGCACTGCAGTCTAACACAGAAAAAGACACAAGGAGCCAGGAGGTAATGAGAAAGAAGCTCATTGGGGGAAGGAACAAACCTCTTCAGAGGAAAGGGACAGCGCTCAGTGGCTATTGGTCAATGTCCAGAAATATTTCAGTACTAACGAAAGCTAATTTACATTATTTTGTATTTTCGTTGTTTTCATTTCAGTTTTCCGAAGATCCGTAATTTATTTTTCGTTAGTTTTGATTTTCGTTTTTTAGTCTTTGTTCGGCATTTCGTTTTCTTTTCGGTCTTCGAATATTAGTAAGTTTGCATTTTCGTTCATTTTGTTTTTCGTAATTATTTATTTTTTTTGGGTTCGGTATTTTCGTTGTTTCTATGTTTTCGTTTCTTTCTTCTTTCGTATCTTCGTTGTTTTTCATATTCGTTTTTTTGAAAATATCGTTATTCGTTATTAATTGCTCTAAACCATTCGTTCATTCGTATGTTAACGAATCAACTAAAATAACGAAAAATGACGGAAAACGTATTCGTAACTTAAAAAATTGCACATGCCTAGTTGGAAGGTCAGCAGATGACCATTTTTGCAAAATAACTTTACGTGCTAAGTATAGAGATTGTATCCACATAGTATGCATCTCTACTGATAACGTTCCATCAGGAATTATTCCCAGTAGTGCAAGTTTGGGCGTTCCTTTTATCTCAGTGGAACATAATAAATTTAAGGTTACAAATATTTTTTTCCAATAACAATGAAGCTTTGGGCATCGCCAGAGCGTGTGGATAAGAGAACCATTGAATAAAAAGCATTGCGGACATAATGGTGTTATATATTTCCCCTTATGCCGCGTACACACGGTCGTTTTTTGTGATGAAATAAAACAACGTTTTTTATCATGAAACAAAACAACGTTTTTCAAACTTAATTTAAAAAAACGACGTTGCCTACACACCATCGTTTTTTCGAAATGCTCTAGCAAAGCGCGGTTACGTTCAGCACGTACGACGGCACTCTGTTCCATTCAAGCTCGCGTCATAACTTGCTTCTGAGCATGCGCGGGTTTAAAAACGTTGTTTTAAACGTCGTTTTACCCACACACTATCATTTTAAATGACACAAAAAAAAACTTTTTTTAAAAAGACATAAAAAATTTAAGCATGTTCGAATTTTTTTTTTTGTCGTTTTTCAGAAGACATAAAACGTTTTCCCCACACACAGTCATTTTAAATGACGTTTTTAAAAACAACGTTTTTTTCATCACAAAAAAACGACCGTCTGTATGTGGCAATAGAGTTTTTGTGGTGTATAATGAGCCCTGTGTATGATAAAAAGCTGAGATAACCTTTGGAAGGGCGAGAGAAATGTCCTGGGAAGTATCTCCAGGGCATGTGTCCAATCCTCCTCATCTAGATCCTCTATGTCTCCTTGCCACCTGGCAAAACTATTTTTATGTTTTTTTAAGTGTTCTCTATTATGTGTAAATTAGAATAAAGGTCTCCTATTAATCCTCGTTTCATACAAGAAACCAAAGTTGATAGTATTTTAGAGTGTTTATACTGTAGTTGGATTTTTGAGCTCTGAGTCTGTAATGCGTGGCTTATTTGAAGATATTGGTAGAAGTTTTTATTCGTTAACTGGTAACGATCTTTGAGTATATTAAAAGGAAGTAAAACGTCCCCTTCATATAACTGATACAAAAATATTATACCCGCTTTTTTCCAATCCGAAAATTCCAATAGTCCATTCAATTCATAAAGGTAGTAGTTGTCCCATATAGGCATATGTTTCGTATAGCTCTTAAATTGAGTAATAGTTTGGACTGCTCCCCATACCCTATGAATCAAATAAAAAGAAGGGAACTAAAAGTGGTGAGCTACTATTAGTTGAACTAAAGGGTGTTTTTTAAATTGTGATGGTATTGTTCTTCTGTATAGGGTCCTGCACATCTACTTCCTCCCAACCATGCCAGTGTTGTAATTGTGATGCAATAAAATATAATCTTTGGTTGGGTACCACAATTCCCCCCCTCTATGGGCTGTTGTAGTGTTTCTAATCTAAGTCTAAGTTTTCCACCCCTCCACAAAAAGTCCCTAAAAACAAATTCAATAGTCCTGAATAATCACAATTTCAACCATATGGGAGAGTTGTGCAATACATATAGCATCTGGGGCATCCACACCATCTTCACCAAATGCGCCTTCCCCACCATGGACAACAGGAGTTTACTCCATGTTTTACTCAGTTGTCTAAATTTGACAATAAGAGGGAGTATATTCTTGTTTATGTATTTTGTGATATTTGATGTAATTACTACTCTCAGATATTTAAATGATGTAACCTGGGCTATCCGATGAACCCGGTGTGGATGCTCCAAACACACAGGGTCCAAAAGCAGCTTTACGGATTTGTCCCAGTTAATATTAAATCCTGAGAAGGATCCATACAATTCTATTAAGGACATAACAGGGATGGGCCCGTATCCCCCAGAAAGTGTCATCTGCATAGAGTGCTATCTTATCTTTACCTGTAAATCTGCGAAATCCGTCAACATTTGTAGAGGAGCGGTTAGCCTCAGCCAATGATTCAATGGCAAAAGCAAAAGGAAGCAGGGATAGAGGACATCCCTGTCTTGTCCCTCTGGTCAATGAGAAAGGGGCCAATATGCATCCATTCACCTGTACCCTTGCACTTGGGGAGTCATACAAAAGTTGTATCCATTTAATAAATCTAGGGCGAACCCCATATCGTTTTACGAATTTCCACATGAAGGCCCACTCTATACTGTCGAATGCTTTAGCAGCATCAAGTGACAGTATAGCTCTATTTTTTCCATATTGTCTGTTGGAAGTTGTAGATTTAAAAATAGACGACGGATATTGTTTGCTGTGGGTCTATTAGGGATAAAACCTGATTGATCACAATGGATTAAATTCTAAATGCATTTTGATAATCTTATCGCCAGTGTCTTTGGCAGCAACTTGATGTCTGATGTTAACAAAGATATTGGACAATATGAGTTGGGATTACTTGGATCCTTACCAGGTTTCAACAAGACAATAATTACGGCTTCAGTCATGGGGGGGGGGGTAATGAACCCACCTCCATGGCATAATTAAAGACATCGAGCAATTCAGATAACAAAACAACCCCATATTTTTTATATACTTCCCCTGGAAGACCATCTGTTCCTGGTGCTTTATTATTAGGTAAATTAGCCACTTGCCGTCGCCGCACCGTCATTATACGTCCACAAGGTGGCTCTCCTAGGCGAGACCACGTAAATGGACGTCCTACCTTTTAGCCGCCACTAGGGGCGCACGCGCGCCGCCGGAGGCGCGCGCGCGCGCCCCCCGCTCGCCCCCGACTCCCGTGCGTGTGCCCGGCGGGCGCGATCGCCGCCGGGCACACGCGATCGCTCGGTACAGAGCGGGGAACGGGAGCTGTGTGTGTAAACACACAGCTCTCGTTACTGTCAGCAGGGGAAATGCTGATTTTCTGTTCATACAATGTATGAACAGAAAATCAGTGTTTCCCCTAGTGAGGCCACCCCCCCCCCACAGTAAGAACACACCCAGGCATACTTAACCCCTTCCCCGCCCCCTAGTGTTAACCCCTTCACTGCCAGTGGCATTTTTATAGTAATCTAATGCATTTTTATAGCACTGATCGCTATAAAAATGCCAATGGTCCCAAAAATGTGTCAAAAATGTCCGAAGTGTCCGCCATAATGTCGCAATACCGAAAAAAAAAATCGCTGATCGCCGCCATTACTAGTAAAAAAAATATTAATAAAAATGCCATAAAAATACCCCCTATTTTGTAAACGCTATAACTTTTGCGCAAACCAATCAATAAACGCTTATTGCGATTTTTTTTACGAAAAATATGTAGAAGAATACGTATCGGCCTAAACTGAGGAAAAAAAATGTTTTTTTATATATTTTTGGGGGATATTTATTACAGCAAAAAGTAAAAAATATTCATTTTTTTCAAAATTGTCGCTCTATTTTTGTTTATAGCGCAAAAAATAAAAAACGCAGAGGTGATCAAATACCACCAAAAGAAAGCTCTATTTGTGGGAAAAAAAGGACGCCAATTTTGTTTGGGAGCCACGTCGCACGACCGCGCAATTGTCTGTTAAAGCGACGCAGTCCCGAATCGCAAAAAGTACTCTGGTCTTTGGGCAGCAATATGGTCCGGGGGGTAAGTGGTTAGATACTGCCTCTCTTAGCTCATCCAGTGTTAATGGGGCCGTTAAGGCCACCCTTTCATCATTTGAGATACTAGGTAAATTAATAGTATCAAATTATTTACTCAGGGACTCCTCCGAATAAGATGCCCTACTTTTATATAGTACCTGATAGAATTCCCTAAATACCTCCAATATCTCTGGGGTAGTAACAACCCTCTTACTTAAGGATGATTGTATTTCCATTATATATGTTAACGGCCGCTGAGCTTTAACAATAGATGCCAATAGATGTCCGGTCCCCTCTTCCTCCTCAAAATATAGTTTTTGTAGGAAAAATCTTTTATTTTCTGCTTTCTTCTTAGCCACTGCTGCATATTGTAGTTGGTCATGAAGCCATTCTTTTTTAGTGTCTTCATTTGGATTAGTTATATATAGGAATTCGGCCTTCATCATATTATCAGCTAAAGTTTTTTCCCATTGCCTAGATTGTTTCTTAATTTTTGATATCTGTGCGATAAGGAGACCTTTGAAGATACGCTTCATTGCATCCCAATATATTACAAGTGAAACTGAGGTTCTGTTTATATTCTGATATGTAATCAATTCAGTCACAATTTCTTCAGATGAAGAATAAAGTGACAGTATGGGTTCACCTTCCATAGAGTAATCCTAAAGGGAGTGGTCTGAAATACCCCTAGCTTCAATACGTTAATTAATATCATGAAGGTGTTGGAGCAAGGGATATGTTCCAAATGCTAAAACTATTCTAGAAAGAGTTTTATAACTACTGGGAAAACATGAAAATTGCTTTTTTGTTGGATTACGCTATCAATCCCAATTCTGCTACATATCTAGCAAAGGCTGTAGGCCCCAATGAAGTTTGCTTATCCATTATGTTATATTTATCCATTGTGGGATCCATATAGTTATTAAAGTCACCAACTAGTAGGCATGCACTCTCTGTTTTTTCAGCTACAAACTGAATATATTCTTTAAAGATTACCGTTGAGTATGGCGGAGGAATATATTTATTTCCAATCACATATATTCGTCCTGATAATGTACAATACAGAAAAATAAATTGACCTTTACTATCCTTCTTAATTTGTCTACATATAAAGTCCACTCCATTAGAAATAAGTATAGACACTCCTCTGGAGTATGATGTATATGTAGAGTGATACTGATTATTAAACTGATTCCGTTTTAAATAATACAGCGTTTTAGAGTTTAAATGAGTCTCCGGAAGACATACAATTGAAGGTGAGAATCTCCCTAATGAGGTAAACACTGCTTGCCTTTAGATGGGCTACCAAGCCCCTTAATATTCCATAAAATTAGCACTTCACTCAAAGGAGCCATATCAAGTTGATCTCAAATGAATTGACCAAAATACAGAGTTTTTCATTCCAATCCATGTCTCCCTGCCCCCCAGTCCACCACCCTCATCATCCAATTCCCCATAGGATCATCCCATGAAGGTGAGAGATAAGGCGTAGATGGGGGGGGGAGAAAAGGGGAGACAGAGAAATATTCAGAGAGGTGCTCATAAAACAACATATAAGACAAACCGACACAGCCACGAACATAGACATAAACAAAGACCTAATCAACATAACAAAACATTAACATAAGCATAGGGGCTATCTGATCTAGAAAAAAATAGTGCTCCCTCCGCCCATTTTCCTTTCCCAAACTATCTATTCATTCTCCCTCAAAATTAGAGAGAGAAAAAGGAGGAGAAAAAAAATCAAGAACAATCTCTCATTTCATCAAGTTAATGTGACAGTTTATAATTGTCCAGCCACTGGGTCACTAATTCTGGGGTTGCAAAAAAGTGCGTAGTACCCTGTGCTGTTACTTTTAGTTTAGCTGGAAAGAGTAAAAAATAGGGTAAGTCAATCTGTCTCAATCACCTCTTTACTTCCATAAATCCCGCCGCACTGCTGCTGCATGAAAAAAACGTATCTTTGAGCCGTTCATCTGTATATCTGAAAGTTGTCTAGCTCTCTGCAAAATAACATTCCTATATTTATAGTTCATCATTTTCAAAATCATGGTCCTATTCCCCCCCCCCCCCCCCCCCCCCCCCGTAGGCAATGCCCTAGTAGGGATTCTATGAGCCCTTTCCACTGAAAAGGAGAAAAAATTTTCTGAGCCCATCGTGGATATAAGCCATTTCTCTATAAATTCAACTAGAGTGTTTCCCTCTACGTGTTCAGGGAGGCCTACTATTCTAAAATTATTTTGTCAAAGGCGATTCTCCATATCTTCCAATTGAGAGTCATGTGTGGATATTTGTTGCATAAGCCTTTAATTAGAATTCCCAATTCTGAGTAAGGAGTCTTCATCTGTACGTATTCTCTCCTCAGTGTCTGGCATCAGATTTTGCACTTTCCAGTTTTAATAATGACGCGTACACACGATCAGAATTTCTGATGGAAAAAGTCAGATGGAGTTTTTCCATCGAATTTTCCGATCGTGTGTAGCCCCATCTGAGTTTTTTCATTGGAAATTCAGATGAATTCCATCAGAGTGGTGGGGGAGCGGTGTATACACTGCTCCAAAAACGCCCTGCCCATTAAAATTAATGGGCAGCATTGCCGAAGCGCCTACAAATCGTTTCGACAGCACCACAACACGGGCGCTTTTGTGGCAATGGCAGAAGATACATGGAAAGATGAAAAAATTACTTTAAGATTGAATACATGGAAAGATGAAAAAATTACCGATGGTCCGCTTTAAGACCCATCCATTTGAGTGCACAGAGCTGGCAACTTCGAACAGGCGATCTTCCCAAGAAGTATAAGAAGCCTGTGACAGAAACATCCGTCTTGGGTTGATAGCTCTCAGGCACAGTCTACTAAACCACTGCAGTCAGTCAATAAACTGGGTTATGACATCCACACACCATCATTGCCCATGCACTTTCTTATATAAAATATATGTTTAATTTTAGTTATTTTATGAAATAAACATTTGTTGTGAAACTTTAATTCTAAGAAGCCAGCCTTCATCATTGTAACATTTGTAAGTGTTTAAATACACTTTGAATGTCACTCTGAATGAGGTATCTAGGAGTCCATTGGAGGGTAGCCCTAGTTGCATGTGAGCCACTCAAATAATTGTCTTCTCTTTTACTACTCTTCTTCCCTTTTACTACTCTGAATCAATAAGCAGCATTCTCTAAGGCTGGCCATACATGGTTTGTATCTTGGCTGGTTCGATTTGAACTGTGTATGGGCAGGCTGTATGTACAAAGTTGATTGATCGTTAAACTTGGGTACAACCAGCCTGCCGGATCCTCTTGCAATTATCGCTGGTGGCTGCTATAGCTGATAGTGATAACTCATGTCTTTTCCCAGCAAGGATGGCTGGGAGAAGACACTTGCTTGGTAGGAGGGAGTCCCCTGTCTGGCAAAAGCTGGATGTGTAGACTATAAAAGACTTAAGAGTAGGGATGAGCCGAACACCCCCCTGTTCGGTTCGCACAAGAACTTGCGAACACACCAAACGTTTGTGTGAACTTTAGAACCCTATTAAAGTCTATGGGACTCGAACGTTTGAAAACTAAAGTGCTAATTTTAAAGGCTAATATGCACGTTATTGTCCTAAAAAGTGTTTGGAGACCTGGGTCCTGTCCGAGGGGACATGTATCAATGCAAAAAAAGTTTTAAAAAACGGCCGTTTTTTCAGGAGCAGTGATTTTAATAATGCTAAAAGTGAAACAATAAAAGCATTCCTTTAAATTTCGTACCGGCCGTTTTTAAAACTTTTTTTGCATTGATACATGTCCCCTGGGACAGGACCCAGGTCTCCAAACACTTTTTAGGACAATAACTTGCATATTAGCCTTTAAAATTGCAAGTAGGAATCATTTGTAAGTTGGATGTTTAAAAGTAGGGGCCTGCCCTATATACGCTGGTGAAATTTGGGCCTTAGGTGTTGGTGTTGCCACAACACTGTAAGCCCTCACAGTTAGTCTTGGTGGGCACTGATACGCCCTTCTGTGAACTATTATATTAGGAATTGTAATTACATGCCATTGTTGAACAGTGGTAGAAAAATTGGGCCTTTGGTGGTGGTGGTGGTGCTTGTGCCACAACACTGTAAGTCCTCACAGTTACTCTTGATGGGCAGAATCAACTGCCTGCCTGTAGTATTATTAGTATGAGAACACCAGCAATTGTCTTCAGTTAGCTTTAGGTGCACACTGTGCAAAGACACAGTACACTAACTGACAATACTTGCAGATCCCTGCCTGTGGTATTAGTATGAGAACACCAGCAATTGTATTCAGGTAGCTTTAGGTGCACACTGTGCAGAGGACACAGTACACCAAGTGAAAATACTTGCAGATCCCTGCCTGTGGTATTAGTATGAGAACACCAGCAATTGTATTCATGTAAGCTTTAGGTGCACACTGTGCAAAGGACACTAAAACAAAATACTGCAGCTCCCTGACTGTATTTGTATGAGAACACCAGCAATTGTATTCAGGTAAGCTTTAGGTGCACACTGTGCAAAGGACACAGTACACTAAGTGAAAATACTGCAGCCAGCTAGCACAATCACCTGCCTGCCTGTCAGTACATTATGAAGAGAATAACAGGAACGATTTTAGCTAAACTGAATACAGTGTATAAATATATATACAACACCTGGGATGCATATATATCCTCTACACACTGTAACTGCAGCTAACTGACTTGCCTGTCTGCCTGCTCTATCTAACTCAAATGAAATGACTCTCTCTCTCTCTCTCTCTCTCCCTCTCTCTCTCTCTATCTCTCAGCACACCGGAACACACTACACAAGGCCAACTTCCAGGCGGCCTTATATAGTGTGGGGCGTGTACTACATCCCCTGAGGCATAATTGGCCAAAGCCACCCTGCGATGTGATTGGCCAAAGCATGCGGGTCATAGTGCATGCTTGGCCAATCATCATCCAGCAGTGAATTATGGGCCGTGACGCGCCACTCTAATTTGGCGCGAACGGCCCATAACGTTCGAAATTCGACGAACGATCGAACAGACGATGTTCGAGTCGAACATGGGTTCGAGTCGAACTCGAAGCTTATATCTATTGAGGAGTACAAAGACAAGTGTGTCTTGCTTACAGTCAAGCATGGTGGTGGGAGTTTCTTGGTCTGGGGCTGCATGAGTGCTGCCAGCACTGGGGAGCTACAGTTCATTGAGGGAACTATGAATGCCAACATGTACTGTGACATATTAAAGCAGAGCATGATCCACTCCCTTCGGAAACTGGGACGCAGGGCACCCGCCGATCGTTAGACAGAGAGACAGGTCTGCAATCTACCTATGTAAACAAGGCATATCTCCATTCTGACAGGAGGGAAGGGATGGAGGTTGTGTCCCTACAAAACAGGGGATAAATTCCATCTCTTCCTCTAGTAAAAGCACCTTCAACAGTATAGTAAAACACTGGCTAGGCACGCAGTTAACCCTTTAATCACCCCTGATGTAAATCTCTTCACAGCCACTGTCATTAGTACAGTGACGGTGCATATTTTTAGCACTGATTGATTACTGTATTAGTGGTACTGATCCCAAAAAGTGCCAAAAGTTTCAGTTAGTGTCAGAATGTCCACTGCAATATCACAGTCCCACTATAAGTCACTGATCGCCACCATTACTAGTTAAAAATGAATAAAAATATCTCATAGTTTGTAGACGCCAAAACTTTTGCTCAACCAAATCAATATACACTTATTGGGATATTTGTTTACCAAAAATATGTAGCAGTATACATATTGGCCTAAATCTATGAAGAAATTCGATTTTTTTCAATTTTTTTATTTAATAGATTTAATAGCAGAAAGTAAAAAATATTTCAATATTATCAGTTTTTTTTGTTTATAGCACAAAAAAATAAAAACGCAGAGATGATCAAATACCACAAAAAAAAGCTCTAATTGTGGGGAAAAATAACATACATTTTATTTGGGTACAGTGTTGCATGACCACGCAATTGTCAGTTAAAGTACCGCAGTATCGTATCACAAAAAATAGCCTGGCCATGAAGGGGGTACATTTTCTGAGGTCAAGTGGTTAATAGATATGCTGCAGGGACCACACTGGCTTAGTGAGTTGGCATATTTATATGGTTTAAACCATTTTTCCTCTTTATTAGCAATAAAAACTGACAGGGGTTCCAATTCTTCTCGAGTGTATCCATTCCACTGGATATCACAAGAGATACCATATTGTTTCATGAGATAAATACAGTGGGGCAGATTCAGAGAAGAAGTACGCCGGAGTATCTGCTGATACTCTGGCGTACTTTCAAATTTGCCGCGTCGTATCTTTATTTGTAATTCACAAACAAAGATACGACGGCATTTGGCTAAGATCTGACAGGCGTACGGCTTCGTACGCCTTCGGATCTTAGGATGCAATACTTCGGCGGACCGCTGGGTGGAGATCGCGTCGTTTTCCGCGTCGGGTATGCTAATTAGCTGTTTACGGCGATCCGTGAAGGTACGCGCGTTCGTCGCATTCTCTTACGTCGTCGCTAGTCGGCTTTTTGCGTCGCAAAGTTACGGCTGCTATTTAGGTGGTGTAACAATAGACAGCCCATGTTAAAGTATGGCCGTCGTTCCCGCGTCGAATTTAAATTTTTTATTTTTTTTGCGTAAGTCCGGGAATACGAAAGTACGTTACGCACGTCGCCGTTCAAAACATTACGTCGGGGCGACGTCATTTCGCGCAAAGCACGGCGGGAAATTTCAAAACGGAGCATGCGCAGTACGTCCAGCGCGGGAACGCGCCTAATTTAAATGGTACACGCCCCATTTGAATTAGGCGGGCTTGCGCCGGACGGCTTTACGCTACGCCGCCGCAAGTTTACACGCAAGTGCTTTGTGAATCAAGCACTTACGACGAAAACTTGCGGCGGAGTAACGTAAAGGGGATACATTACGCCGCCGTAATTGTTCGTGAATCTGGCCCAGTATATTTTGGAAAAATACCGAATGCAGTATTTTAGAAGCATTTTTAGTGCCATAAACATTTTTAAATAACTCTGTGCAGCATTTTACCACATTTCTTAAAGCAGTAGATACCACTACATGAACGGAGCCCAATATCACTAGACTGTAACAGAAGGCCTGAGCCTTTTGAAATGGTCTTTCATTGTTTACATACTTATGGTAGAATAATTTCCATTTCTGCCAATGTTCCGAAGCATTGTCCCAAGGCAAAATCTATACTCCTCCAGTTTGATATACATGCTTATCCACTTTTAGACAAAGTACTTGTACACCAGAAAATGGGATTATTGGCAGCTCTAAAACTTTAAAAACATACCTACTCAGGAGTAATGTTAACCACTATTCAAGCAATTATATTATGAACTGTAAATAGATCATATATTTCCAGGTGATGGTTTAGATTTTGCCAAAATCATTAAACTCGAAGCACACGAAAATAAAAAAAATGATTACATTATTGTGCTCAGCCAGTACATAAAGTCTAGACTGATGGGTTTGGATGGTAAAACACTTTACCACTTCTGACTTATTTTCATGATAGTCACCAGGATAGAGTTTTGGCTGAATCTACGGTATTTTATTTGTGGTTCATAATTGTGTCTCCTGACAATGGACTCAAGCAGTACACTAAAGATACAAAGTTCTGCTTTGTCAATTTGATTTGCAGGTTTATCGTTCCCCTCTGGCCCTTGGTCAGAATTTCTGCATGTCAAAAATATATATTAGAGTTTTTTAGTTAGATGAATAAAAATGTTTTAACAGATACAATTCATTCACCTAGCTGTAATGTTGAATAATTAAACGCATTGAACTGTGTAAAAACAGCTATTGTGGCTTGTCAATAAGGTGAGGCATTGTGATAGTAATTAAAAAATATGAGCAACCCTTAGCAGCCAATCAGATTTCAGTTTACTGTAATATAGTTACATAGTTACATAGTAGGTAAGGTTTTTAAGGGGTTAGCTCGGTAGCGGGGGTGTGTGACCCCCTGGATGGGTTCACTACACACTGAACGATACAGAGAAACAGCCGAAGACGGTTGAAAACAAAGAATTTGGTTTATTCTTCCATCTTGCTGGAAACAATTGCAAGCATCCAAACAGCATAAACAAAATCAAACATAAAATAAACCCTGGCCACTTGGGGTGTCTACCTTCACCACACAGGAACCTATCTATGGAGTTTGGCACAGCCTAGCAGAAAAACAAATAGTCTTTTTGATTTTTATCACACAGAAAAATCAACAGCACCTCACCTGTTCAGAAGTATTTCTGTTCACTGCTCTCCTTCACTCAAAAAGCCTCAGGATGCAGCAATCAGTAGTAATCCTCTGGATTACTTATAGAGGCCTTAATTGCCTCATTCTGAACAGCTGACGTTTTCCAACGCCCTTAAACCTTTCTGGCTACTTCTGCAGCCGACACCTGCTAATAATTGGTGTATTGTCTAAACAAGGCAGAAATGTATCTCCCATCTGTGACAACACCCACAGATTTACCTGACTTCCTGTCACAGGTTGAATACAGACAATAGTCTATCCAGTTCAACCTGTGTTAAGATGCACATCCAAGAGTCTTTTAAAAATATCCATACTCCCCTCTGCCACCACCAGTTGTGGAAGAGAGTTCCACAGCCTTATTGCCCTGACAGTGAAAAACTCCCTGTGCAGTTTATGGTTAAACCACTTCTCCTCCAATCTCATTGTGTGGCCCCATGTCCTCTTGCACTCCCTAAGACTGAATGTTTTTTTCTATGCTGGGATCACTACAGGCATACCCCACTTTTAAGTACACAATGGGGTTTATTTACTATCGCTGGAGAGTGCAATATCAGGCTCACTTCTGCACAGAAACCAATGCGCTTCCAGGTTTTATTACCAAAGCTTAATTGAACAAGCTGGGTTAGAATCTCATTGGTTTCTATGCTGAGCCTGATTATGCACTATCCAGCTATAGTAAATAAACCCCATTGTTTACTTAAAAGTGGGGTATGCCTGTATTGAGATATTTGTAAATCGCTATCATATCCCCTCTCAATCATCTAATTTCCAGCAAGAATAAATTTAGATCAGTAAAAAAATTAAATAAAAAAAAATTATTTACTGCACCGTACATGCTCTTTATATCACCATCTCTTCTTAAAGGCGCCCAGAGATATGAGATGACAGTTACTAAATCCAGCTGTTAAACTTATGTCTGTGGGTGCCCGTGGACTGGGCTTCTATTGACTATCATGTGGAACAAGTGATTGGATTTTGAAAACTTGTGCTGATCACCATGGGTCTCTGCTCACCAATAAGCTGGCACTAGCCTCTTCCTCTCTTCCCTCTCTATTGACATCAACATCTAAAATTAAAGGGTTTGTAAAGGATTTTTTTTTATCTTAATAGCTTCCTTTACCTTAATGCAGTGCTGTTTTCATGTCCTCATTGTTCGTTTTTGCTCTCAAGTTGCTGTAATTCTTCTCTGATTTCCACACTTCCTGGTTGTCTGTTTCCTGATAACCACAGTACTGAGAGCTTTCTCTCTGTGGTCACTAATCAAGGAGGTGTGATTACTGTGTGTCTAAAACCCCTCAGCACCAATCAGTTTTGTTTTCCAAACCATCACTGCCCTGTATTGGCTCTGTGGCTCTGTACAGCAGAGGCTGGAAACAACATGCAAAAACGAAACTAGAAACTACAGGTACATTATATGATTGTTTTTTATCTATTTTTAGTCGTTTTTAAAAGGAATCAGTTAACTATTATGTCTCTATACTATACAGTAATTTCAGCAAAATATTTTTTTTTATTTACAACTCCTTTAAGAAAGCCTCGCGAATTGGAGAGCAGTCTGCACAGCACTGCTTGATTGTTTGGGTGTTTACCTGAAAATATGAAAGAGGATCTAACATTTCTCCATTCTATCCAAACCTGAAAGCTTTTAGTTTAAACAAATAATCAGAATAGTTTTTTTGTTATTTTAATTCTGTTCATTTTGTTTCAAAAACTATAACATATAAAAACTATACATAAACAAAAATAGGTTGATTTAAAGGCAAATAGGCTGCTACCTTTGCAAGGGAAGTTGCACTTTGCAAGGGACTCATCCCCAGATCTTAGTGACTGACCTGAAATTTCACATTGGAAAGAACAACCATTTACATGCAAGGAAACTAAAAACATAGGCCTAGATTCTCGTAGGGCGGCGTAACGATGTGCGGGTGTAGCGTATGTTGTTTACGCTACACCGCCGCAACTTAGAGAGGCAAGTGCAGTATTCACAAAGCACTTGCGTCCTAAGTTACGGTGGCATAGCGTAAATGTGCCGGCGTAAGCGCGCCTAATTCAAATGTGGATGAGGTGGGCGTGTTTTATGTAAATTAAGCATGACCCCACGTAAATGACGCTTCGACCGAACGGCGAATGCGCCGTCTGTGGGACGTATCCCAGTGCACATGCGTCGGATAGAAAGCCTAAGATACGTCGAACACTGCCTACGACGTGAACGTAACTTACACACAGCCCTATTCGCGTACGACTTACATAAACGACGTAAAAAGATACGCTTGTTCCGACGTCCATACCTTCCATGGGCTGCGCCACCTAGAGACCAGCTTTATCTTTACGCTGGCGTATGTCTTACGTAACTAATTGCGACGGGCGTACGTACATTCATGAATCGGCGTTTCTTGCTCATTTACATATTCAACACGGAAATCAACGGAAGCGCCACCTAGCGGCCAGCGTAAATATGCACCCCAAGATACGACAGCTTAGAAGACTTGCGCCGCTCGTATCTTGGCCAAATCTATGCGTAACTGATTCTATGAATCAGGCGCATAGATACGACGGCGGCCATTCAGACTTACGACGGCGTATCTGGAGATACGCCGTCGTAAGTCTTTGAGAATCTGGGCCATAGCATTTTTGCTTGCAAGTGATTAGATGATGAAAGTCAGCATCGCTTCACCTTATTCACTAAGCTCTGGATAAAATTCTCTTGCCAGGTGAACAGTTAATTTGTTTTTAGCAAATCAGCCCAAAGACTTTGACTACAAAAGGAAAGGAAAATGGGTCAGCCTGGAAGGAAATTATAATCCCAATAACAACAAATAGTTACATGATTCATAACAAGCATACTTTTACAAATACATTAGTATCGCCCTAACCCAGCTCCATCCTGTGTGAAAAATGAGGGTTGAATTACAATAACAAGCCTAGTGATTGAAAGCTGAGTCTCTCCAAGTGTGATCATCAGTAGCTATTAACTCTAAATTGAATATGCCATTTAGGATTTTTAGTGGATATGTTTCAAGTGGCATGATATGACAACTCTGGCTGTCAATAAGCAGTGTCATTGGAGACCCTTTTAAAACATGAGATACAGAACAGGAGTCAAACTCATTTAGTTATAAACTAGGAATATCTTATCCCAGAATAATCTACATGGGGTACAGCTCCACCATATTTTAGAATGACTTTAAATAGTAAAGGCCAAGGAGTGTTACATCTGATAGGGTTGATGGTGATGAATTTACTGCACAGTTGTATTATCTGTACAGAAATAAAACTGTTTTATATCCAAACATTTCATAGCATTAATTTATTTATTTATGATCAGTATGCACATTTTCCTTTTTAGATTTGGATAGCATGCTGATGGTTTACCACTGTCAGGCCTCGTACACACGACCGAGTTTCTCGGCAAAAAACAGCAAGAAACTGTTTGCAGAGGAAACCGGTCGTGTGTACATTTTTCGTCGAGGAAACTGTCGAGGATCCCGTCGAGCCAAAAAGAGAGCATGTCTTCTTTTTCCTCGACGGGAATGGAGAAACTTGCCTTGTCGAGTTCCTCGACAGCCTAACAAGGAACTCGAAGAGGAAAACGATGTGTTTTCCTCGTCGGACATGTCCGCTGGCCCGAAATCCCGCGCATGCGTCAAATTGATTCGACGCATGCGTGGAAGCATTGACCTTCCATGTCAGAGAACGTCGGTGTCGTCTACGTCACCGCGTTCTCTGTCCGCAGGGATTTTGGTCTGATGGTGTGTACACACATCAGACCAAATCCTACCAGCAGACATGTCCGATGAAAACGGTCCGCGGACCGTTTTCATCGGACATGTCTGCTCGTCTGTACAAGGCCTTAGAGATAGAGGGCCAGATCCACGTAGCGGATCGTAATTTTAGGCAGGCGTAGCATATCGTAGTAACGCTACGCTGCCGCAACTTTGAGAGGCAAGTGCTGTATTCACAAAGCACTTGCCTCTAAAGTTACAGCGGCGTAGCGTAAATCTGCCGGCGTAAGGGCGCGGAATTCAAATGATAAAGAAATGGGGGCGTGTTTTATGGTAATTTGACTTGACCCCACGTAATTGACGGGGTTTTTTAACGGTGCATGCGCCGTCCGTGGGGGTATCCCAGTGCGCATGCTCTAAATTAACCCGCAGCATGCCAATGCTTTCTACGTGAACGTCATTCTATGCAAAGCCCTATTCGCGAATGTTTTACGCAAACAACGTACACGACAGAAAATTTAACGCTGGCCCGACGTCCATAACATTGTGTACGCTTCATAAAGCAGGGGTAACTATACACCGAAAAAAGCCTTACGGAAACGACGTAAAAAAATGCGCCAGCCGGACGTACGTTCGTGGATAGCCGTATCTAGCTCATTTGCATACTCGACACGGAAATTGCCGGAAGCGCCACCTAGCGGCCAGCGTAAATATGCACCTTAGATCTGACGGCGTACTAAGACGTACGCCAGTCGGATGTAGCCCAGCTTCAGGCGTATCTTGTGACTTGTGGATACAAAACAAAGATACGCCGGAGCAAACTAGAAGTTACGCGGCGTATCAATAGATACGCCAGTGTAAACGCTTTGTGGATCTGGCCCTAAATCTCCTTTCCTCCAGACGTAAAGAGGCAAAAAATGTGTTCGAACACGAAAACACCGTTAAAGTCTATGGGACACGAACATGAAAAATCAAAAGTGTTTGGGGACCTGGGTCCTTCCCCAGGGGACATGTATCAATGCAAAAAAAAGTATAAAAACTGAAGTTTTTTCGGGAGCAGCGATTTTAATAATGCTTAAAATTAAACAATAAAAGCACATGGGGGGTGCCTATAGTATACCTGTAAAGTGGCGCAATTTCCCCGTGTTTAGAACAGTCCCTGCAGCAAAATGACATTTCTAAATGAAAAAAATTCATTCAAAACTGCTTGCGGGTATAATTAATTGTCGGGTCCCGGCAATATAGATAAAACTCATTGAAAAAAACAGCATAGGTTTCCCCTAGTCCATTACCGGGCCCTTTGGGTCTGGTATGAATATTAGGTGGAATCCTAAACCAAAATGAAAAAAAAATGTGTGGGGGTCCCCCCAAATTCTACACTAGGCCCATCAGGTCTGGTTTGGATATTAAGGGGAACCCTGTGCCAATTGTTTTTTTCAAATGGCGTAGGGGTCGCCCTCAAAATCCTTACCAGACCCTTATCCGAGCATGCAACCTAGCATGCTGCAGGAAAAGAGAGAGTGCCCCCCCCTCCTGAACCATACCAGGCCACATGCCCTCAACATGGGGGGGGTGCTTCGGTGTCACCCCCAAAGAACCATGTCCCCATGTTGATGTGGACAAGGGCCTCATCCCCACAACCCTTGCCCGGTGGTTGTGGGGGTCTGTGGACTGGGGGGCTTATCGGAATCTGGAAGCCTCTTTAACAAAAGGGCCCCCAGATCCCACCCCCCTATGTGAATTGGTAATACCTCTACCATTTCACAAAAAAAATGTCAAAAATGTTCAAAAAGACAAGAGACTGCTTGGGACAAGTCATTCTTTAACCTGCCTGGTGGTATCCCTGAGCGTGACTCGGGGTGGTTTTTTCATGCTGCGATCGGTATCCCTGAGTCACGCTCGGGGTAGCTGTGCAGAGTGTGCAGCGGCGCGGCTTATCTGCTCGCAGCATCCACAGACAAGTTACTCACCTTGTCCCTGGATCCTGCGATGCATCCCCGCTGTGTGAGCGAGCGGGTCCTCCTCGCTCGATTCACAGTGTCCCCGTGTGCTGCCGATCTCCGTTCCCTGCGACGTTACGACGCACGGGGCGGAGAACGGCGCCAAATTAAAAAAAGTAAATAAACACAATACACACAGTATACTGTAATCTTATAGATTACAGTACTGTATGTAAAAAATACACACCCCCTTGTCCCTAGTGGTCTGCCCAGTGCCCTACATGTTCTTTTGTATAATAAAAACTATTATTTCTGCCTGAAAACTGTAGATTGTCCAAAAGTGTCCCTTCATGTCAAAAATGGTTTTAGAGCAGCTAGAAAACAGCGATAATAAATTATAATCACTTGCAGAATTGTGCGATAGCGATTTGTGGGGAAATACGTCATAAAAAAAATAAAAGTAATGACAGCGACAATTCTGCAACTGAGCAAATTTCAGTGATTTTGAGTTGATTACATTATTAAATAATTGTTATTATAATTATATTATTATTTGTTATAATTATTTAAAATTATTTATTATATTTTAATTTA
Source organism: Rana temporaria (assembly GCF_905171775.1). NCBI lineage: Eukaryota > Metazoa > Chordata > Amphibia > Anura > Ranidae > Rana > Rana temporaria. The sequence goes on from NC_053492.1 coordinate 386,717,453, forward strand.
TAATTTTGTTTTTAAAAAAAAATCATACCCGGGATGCCTACAAGACTCTTGTTTGGTCAGATTTAAGTGAGTTATTCCTAAAAATTACAGGCCTACAGTATAAAACGCTAAATTTCCTTGCAAAATAATTGTACCGCTTTTGGTACGTAATTCCAGACAGAATCATACCGCCAGGGAGGTTAAAAAGAAAAAAAATCCAGCGATGTAATCCATCTCAGGACAGGAACAAAAAAATGGAAAAGTTACGCTTCCGGTTTCCCCGTGGCATCAGAGGGGGCGGGGTCACATTTAACTTCACCTGGTGGCCCTGCGGAATTTCCCTGTGGCATCAGAGGGGGGCAGGGTCACCATTACACGTCATCCTATGCATTAAGGTCAAAAAACTATTGCCAGTCGCCGGCCCCCACCCCCGATTTACTTACCTGAGCCCTGAAACTTCACCCGGCAGAGACGCGCTCTTCCTCTTCCTGGGATTCTCGGCTCTTGATTGGATTGATTGATAGCAGCACAGCCATTGACTCCCGCTGCTGTCAATCAAATCCAATGACGCGGGCGCCAGGGGGCAGGGGAGAGTCCGGCATTCGTGTCTATGAATGCAAATGCTGGACTCAGAAACGTGCCCGAAAGGTAACCCCCCGGGAGAGCCCTTCTCCTAGGGGGGTTACCTGATGGGGAGAGGAGCTGTGAGAGCCAAAGGGGGACCCCAGAAATAGAGGATCGGGGCCACTCTGTGCAAAACGAGCTGCACAGTGGAGGTAAGTATGACATGTTTGTTATTTAAAAAAAAAAAAGAATATTTACAACCCCTTTCACACTGGCATTTTTTCAAGCACTAAAGGTCTTAAAAAAAGCGCCTGTAAAACACCTAAAAATGCCTCTCCTGCAGCCCCAGTGTGAGAGCCTGAGTGCTTTCACACTGGAGCGGTGCTCTTGCAGGACGTTAGAAAATGTCCTGCAAGCAGCATCTTTAGAGTGGTTTAGGAGTGGTGAATACAGCACTCCTCCTCTGCCCCTGCCCATTGAAATGAATGGGCACCGCTGCCGAAGCACCTGCGAAGCACTTCGGCAGCGGCGCTTTGCGGACACAGTTAACCTTTTCTTCGGCCGCTAGCAGAGGTTAAAAGAGCCCCGCTAGCGGCCAAAAAGCGCTGTGAAAACTATGGTTAAGCGTTGCTAAAACTAGTGGCCATTGTGAAAGGGGTCCAAACCTTAGTACATACAGGCTGAATGTTGGGCGGCATTGGCCAGCTCAATAGAAACTGACCGGCATTCAGCCTGTATGTACGGCATGAATGAAAAAAGTCTGACGACCGCCATCTGATCAGCGCTCTCAGCCAAAGGCTGAGAGTGCTGGCCGCTGTGTTCTGGCGGGGGCACCCCCCTTCTACAACCCAATAGCTCAGGGGGAAATCGCTGTACTAATATCAGATCCTCTGTTTTTTTTATTCAGCCCGCTGGGTTGAACAAAAAAAAATCTGTGTGTACCAGGCTTTAGTTTAATGTCATCTGACCTGACTCTCTCACTGCTGACAGATGTTGGTTGTTGGTCTAAGAACATTATTCACTGGTGCAGCTGCTCTATCTGTATGAAATGGAAAATTAAAGACAAATTGAAGAGTGAAGAATTATTCACCCTTGGATTTGCAGGGAGAGCATTTCAGGTGACACTTTCTAAATGGCAACACATACATAAAATAGATCATAATATATTGTTAGGAACGTTGTTTAAACACTTTACAATAAGTGGATACAGACAGCTGGAACCTCCAATGAACCTGGGGTATAAAGGTAAGCTAGAACACAAAATACATATAAATTATATTTATAATGGGGTAGATTCAGAAAGCAATTACGCCTGCGTATCCATAGATACGCAGCGTAATTGCTAAGTAGCGCCGGCGTATCTACTTTCTGTATTCAGAAAGCTAGATACGCCGATTGTAGCCTAAGATACAACTGGCATAAGTCTCTTATGCCGTCGTATCTTAGGGTGCATTCTGACGCTGGCTGCTAGGTGGCGCACCCATAGTTGTCAGCGTAGAGTATGCAAATTGCATACTTACGCCGATTCACAAACGTACACGCGGCCGGTGCTCGTTTTTTACGTCGTTTGCGTACATCGTTTTTGCCGTAAGGCTGGTCCTGCTATTAGGAGGCGCAGCCAATGGTAAGTATGGACGTCGTTCCCGCGTCGCGATTTTCAAAATTTGCGTCGTTTGCATAACTCGTTCGTGAATGGCGCTGGACGCCATTTACGTTCACGTCGAAGCCAATGACGTCCTTGCGACGTCATTTACCGCAATGCACGTCGGGAAAGTTTCCCGACGGAGCATGCGCAGCCTAATTTAAATGATCCACGCCCCCTACGGGATCATTTAAATTACGCGCGCTTACGCCGGCCCCTTTTACGAAACGCCGCCGCAAATTACGGAGCAAATGCTTCGTGAATGCAGCGTAGCTCCAGTAATTTACGGAGGCGTAGCGTAAAAAGGATACGCTGCGCCGCCGTATCAGTGCGCGCCCCTACCTGAATCTGGGCCAATGTTTGTAATTTTATCATTTTTAACCCCAAAACTAAAAAAAAAATATTTTGCAGTTTACAAGTCATTAGATGTGGCGGCCGACTACATTCGTTTTCTTTGACTTTTTTCTGTCTGTTTTCACCGGGTGATCTGGCCAGTAACACACCTCCTGTATTAGTGAGGCACAACTCTGGATGAAAGAGAGCAGGAGGCACAGCAGACAGCAACATTGTCAGTCTGGGGGAGAGGGGACTGTTAAATGTATTGGCAGATTTAAAAACACTAAGAAATTGAAGCCAAATTCCAGCTCACACTTTATAATCAGTTACAGCAAATAGTTTTTACATGAATGAATAAAAGCTGAATTTTATAAGCACCCCTGCCAGTGTTAAATGGTTTGTCTCACCCATGTAAACTGGTACATACTTCTGGAGAACGCGTGCTTTTGAAAAACAGACAAAAAAATAATAATAATGGAGCTATCACATCTAAGAATTGGTAAACTGCAATATAATAAATGTTTTCTTTTGGGTTAAATACTGCTTAAAGCAGAGGTTCACCCCAAAATCAACTTTCTGCCATTAGATCCAGCATACTGCTGACATCTGCAGTATGCTGTTTTTTTTTTTTTTGTACTTATCGTTTTATCAGCGTTGTTATCCGGCTCCGAGCGGGGATTCCTGCGGGGAATAGGCGTTCCTCAGCCAAGCTGATTTGACTGACGGGCTGCTAAAGCGCGTCACGCCTTCCGAAAATACCCGAAGTGACACTCGAGTGTTTACGGCGCCTGCGCCTGCCGTGTAGAGCTAACTGCGCAAGTGCCGTAAACACTCGAGCCTCACTTCGGGCATTTTCGGAAGGTGTGACGCGCTTTAGCAGTCCGTCAATCAACTCCGCTTGGCTTAGAAACGCCTATACCCGGAAGGAATCCCCGCTCGGAGCCGGATAACATAGGCTGATAAAACGATAAGTACAAAAAAAAAACAGCATACTGCAGATGTCAGCAGTATGCTGGATCTAATGGCAGAAAGTTGATTTTTGGGTGAACCCCCGCTTTAAGCCCCGGTTAACACTTATGCGAATTCTATGCAGATGAGATGCATGATTCGCATGTCATCTAAAAAAAGCATTATCCAATCAAGCCTGTGTGTGTTTAGTGCGGTGTGAATTTCAGCTTCATAAACTTCTAAAATCACAATTTTTTTATAGAAAATGTAATCGCAGATGTGACCACTACCCTCACAAATCTGAACTAAAGTCGCTCTGAAATCACGCATGGCAAGCAGAAATCGTAATACAAATTAGCACCACGTACCGGTTTAAATTCACATCAAATTTGCAGCTCATAAGTGTGAACTGGAGGTTAAGGTAAAAAAAAACTTCTGTGACCAGGATCCTGTGTCTCTGCAAAGCAGGGGCACTGATCCATGCCTTCCCCTAGTACAAGCACCCCCCCCCACAGTAAGAACACACCAGCTAGGCACACAGTTAACCCTTTGACCGCCCCTGATTTTAACCCCTTCCCAACCAGTGTCATTAGTACAGTGACAGTTCATATTTTTTTAGCACTGATTACTGTATTGGTGTCATTGGTCCCCAAAAAGTATCACAAGTGTCATTTAGTGTCCAATTTGTCCACTGCAATATCACAGTCCCACTATAAGTTGCTGATGCACCGTAAAAAAATTACTAGTAAAAATTGCTAGTAAAAAAATTATAAATAAATAAAAATAATCCATAGTTTGTAGATGCTATAACCTTTGCACAAACCAAACAATATAAACTTTTTGGGATTTTTTTTACCAAAAATATGTAGCAGAATACATATTAGCCTAAATTGCTGAAAAAAAAATATTTTTTTTTTTTAAATATTTTTTGTTGTTGTTTGTTTAAAAAGCTATTTGTGGGGAAAAAAGGGCATCAATTTTATTTGGGTACAGTGCCACACGACCGCAAAATTTTCAGTTAAAGTAACACAGTGCTGTATGGCAAGAAATGGCCTGGTCATGAAGGGGGGGTAAACCTTCCGGAGGGTAAGTGGTTAAAATATGGAATTCTAGTCTAAAGCATTCACTGTAATTTAAGGATATTTTTTAGGTTGGAGTGGGCTAATTGTGTACAGTTGGCACACTATAGATTCTGGGCTAGATTCATCAAGAATTTACGCCGGCGTATCTATTGATACGCCGTGTAAATTCAAAGCTGCGCCGGCGTATCTTCTTTCTGTATTCAGAAAGCAAGATACGCCGAAATTAGGCTAAGATCCGACTGGCGTAAGCCTCTTACGCCGTCGTATCTTAGTTGCATATTTACGCTGGCCGCCAGGTGGCGCTGCCGTCGATTTCAGCATAGAATATGCAAATGAGCTGGATATGCCGATTCAGAAACGTACGTGCGCCCGGCGGATTTTTTTTAACATCGTTTGCGTAAGGCTTTTTCCGGCGTAACGTTACTCCTGCTATATGAGACATAGCCAATGTTAAGTATGGACGTCGTTCCAGCGTCGAATTTTGAAAATTTTACATCGTTTGCGTAAGTCGTTCGCGAATAGGGCTTTGCGTAAATTACGTCCACGTTGAAAGCATTGACTATTTGCGACGTAATTAGGAGCATGCGCACTGGGATACGTTCACGGACGGCGCATGCGCCGTTCGTGAGAAACCTAATTTACGTGGGGTCATTTGAATAGAGGTAAGGTTTATCTGGGACCCCAGAGACCCAGAAAAACCAAGGGAAATGGGCAAGGGCTATTGGACTATGTCGGTACTTAGGTAAATCAGTTATCAATAGAGTATGATAGAGGTAAAAAAGTTCAATTTATTAAAACATAAACATAACATGTACCATTTCCCTTGGTTTTTCTGGGTCTCTGGGGTCCCAGATAAATCTTACCTCTATTCAAATTATGATAGGATGATGGTACTTTCATGTTATGTTTTTCTTTCTTTACTGAGAGGTTTCCTTATAAATCATTACGTGGGGTCATGTTTTATTTATATAAAACACGCCCACCTCTTCAGAATTTGAATTTGGCGCGCTTACGCCGGCAGATGTATGCTACGCCTCCGTGTGAATCCAGCCACAGCCTCACTAAGTTACGGCGGTGTATCGCATCTCAGATACGTCCGCACAAACTTACGGCGGGCTTTATGAATCTAGCCCTCTGTCTGTAAGCATTCTGGAGTGACAGTGGTATCACCCCCCTTTAAACACTTAGCTGAAGCATTGGGTTTCCCTGTGCTGGTATGACACTATCACCCCTCACACTAAAATCTGTGCAGCCAAAGGCTACTTGAAAACAATCATCAGCCATTCAGAAGTTATGGCCCAATGTACAATGTACAAAGCCCAGTTGTTGGCGCACAATGATTGATTGTCAATCTGGCATCTAGGGGACATTTTTGTTTTCTCCTCGTGATATAGTACTACAGCATTTAAGAACTTGGCCTGGCCACTCTGTCACTTTGCTCCCAAAGAGTGCACTTGGATCTCCCAAGAATTTAGCACAAGTACCTGTATTAAATTTCCATCAGTGCCTGGGGTTGGCGATTGGTTGCTAAGGCAATGAGAACTGTCTTGGGGGAGGTAGCGTTGTGGCTCTTTTAACAAGACTTTTTTTTATTGAGCTCAATCCGGTGGGTGCAAACCCATTTGGTTCTAACCAAGAGCATTCTGTCTATGAAATGGGACAAGTGAAAACAGCTGCGTATTGATGCTTTTAATGATGCTTGATTTATGTTTTTTTTTTTAAGTGCATATTTGTAATGTGGTGGGCTAAGAAGTAACTGAGACTGCCATAACATTTAAGCTAGTGGTGTGAAGAAATACATGGTTTTTATTTACTTGTATGCTAAGAAATTTGTATCATTTTGTAGATGGACACTTAAATGGATGGACAGTTAAAAAAAAATAGAGCTGACACTTTTAGGTTATTTTGTACGTGTCAGTACTTCCATCTTAACCACTTAAGCCCCGGACCAATATGCTGTCTAAAGACCCAAGGTGTTTTTACAGTTCGGGACTGCGTCACTTTAACAGACAATTGCGCGGTCGTGCGACGTGACTCCCAAACAAAATTGGCGTCCTTTTTTCCCCACAAATAGAGCTTTCTTTTGGTGGTATTTGATCACCTCTGCGGTTTTTATTTTTTGCGCTATAAACAAAAATAGAGCGACAATTTTGAAAAAAATGCAATATTTTTTACTTTTTGCTATAATAAATATCCCCCAAAAACATATATAATTTTTTTTTTCCTCAGTTTAGGCCGATACGTATTCTTCTACCTATTTTTGGTAAAAAAAATCGCAATAAGCGTTTATCGATTGGTTTGCGCAACATTTATAGCGTTTACAAAATAGGGGATAGTTTTATTGCATTTTTATTAATTTTTTTTTTTTTACTACTAATGGCGGCGATCAGCGATTTTTTTCGTGACTGCGACATTATGGCGGACACTTCGGACAATTTTGACACCTTTTTGGGACCATTGTAATTTTCACAGCAAAAAATGCATTTAAATTGCATTCTTTATTGTGAAAATGACAGTTGCAGTTTGGGAGTTAACCACAGGTGGCGCTGTAACATTTAGTGTACACTTAGTGTGTGTTTACAACTGTAGGGGGGTGTGGCTGTAGGAATGACATCATCGATCGAGTCTCCCCTATAAAGGGGATCACTCGATCGATGCAGCGCCATAGTGAAGCACGGGGAAGCCGTGTTTACATACGGCTCTCCCCGTTCTTCAGCTCCGGGGAACGATCGCGACGGAGCAGCGTCGTCGTCCCGGATCGCTCCCCGAGGGAACCCGACCACCGCGTGTAGCGGGGGGGTCCCGATCGGACCCCTGACCCACGTCTAGGCAGGCACGTACAGGTACGTTGATGTGCCTGTCCGTGCCATTCTGCTGACGTATATCTACATGCGGCGGTCGGGAAGTGGTTAAGATAAGTAAATGCTTGTATGTAATATAAGCTCCCTTTTGTTACCTCCTCCCATGCTCGCCTTCAGGACTTCTCCAGAGCCTCTCCCATCCTCTGGAACTCCCTGCCCCAGTATATACGATCAGCCCCTACCCTCTCCACCTTTAGGAGATCCCTAAAAAAAATTATTCAGGGAAGCCTATCCCACACCCACCTAACAACTGTCCCCGGCCACCCCCATCAAATCATTCTCCGCTAGGGTGACCACATTTCCAAACTACCATTCAGGGACACCCTCCCTTCCCAAAAATCAGCTTGTGCTGTAACGAATCACAGCACAGTGATTGGACACAAGAGGTGGGATTTATGATTTCTCCAATCACAAGCAGGGGGCAGAATTGTGCTCCTCCAGGTATTCCCAGCCAGGACAGGTACTGTCAGTGAAGAAAGCGGTGATGTGGCGGCCTTTTTTGGGGGCATCAGATTTGCCCGGGGAGGTGGCTGTGTCAGTTTCATTCCAGGACACTGTATTGTCCTGGAATGAACGTGCCCGGGAAAGACATGCAAAATGCGGGACTGTTCCGGGCAATCCGGGACACGTGGTCACTCTATTCTCCGCAACTATTACCTTTTGTATCACCACCCTATCCCTTTAGAATGTAAGCTCTACGAGCAGGGCCCTGCTGTACCTTCTGTATTGAATTGTACTGTAATTGTGCTGTCCCCCCTCTACATTGTAAAGCGCTATATAAATCATGAATTATAATAATAATAATAATAATCATCATTGTTTGCTAAACCTGCATACATTTTATGGATTTTATTGGCACTGTTGCAGGTGCAATTTTCAAACTATTTTTCTGGTAGACAAAGTTGTTACTGTATTCTTTTCAATCTAAGTAATTAGCCACAAGTTTAACAAGCATTTCTTTTGTCTGTGGCAAATGGATAATGGTTGAAGTGTGGTTGGCACTTGGGCCTCTATGCAAATGTCAGTTAATTGGGTAAATGTTGTGTAATAAGAAATGATCTGACTATTGGGGGAGTTCTCCATAAGTGACATGAAAAACTATTTCATGTAGATGGCATACCTCCCAACTTTTGAACTTGAGAATGAGGGACATTCTGGGGACATAGTGACCTGCAGCGCGCAAAAAGTGGGTGTGGCCAAACATGATAGTGGGATGGCTTAAGGGCCGTGGTTAAAACAAAACCTGGGCTTCCTTGTACATATAAGTATGCTTTGATTGTTCTGCCACAAGCTGGAGTCTCAGGGAAACATGTAAACCTCAACACAATCATTTAGAAAAATCCCTCCAATACATCTGGTTTTGTATACACTGAAATTAGACAGAGAACTTATAGAGGATTATGAAGGACCTGAGGAACTCAGGATGGAGCCACGTGCGGTTTTTAGTTTTTGCGCTATAAACAAAAATAGAGCGACAATTTTGAAAAAAATTCAATATTTTTTACTTTTTGCTATAATAAATATCCCCTAAAAATATATAAAAAAAAGTTTTTTTCCTCAGTTTAGACCGATACGTATTCTTCTATATATTTTTCATTTTCGTTTATTGATTGGTTTGCGCAAAAGTTATAGCGTTTACAAAATAGGGGGTATTTTTATGGCATTTTTATTAATATTTTTTTTTTACTAGTAATGGCGGCGATCAGCGATTTTTTTTCAGTACTGCGACATTATGGCGGACACTTCGGACACATTTTTGGGACCATTGGCATTTTTATAGCGATCAGTGCTATAAAAATGCATTGGATTACTATAAAAATACCACTGGCAGTGAAGGGGTTAACACTAGGGGGCGGGAAGGGGTTAAGTATGTCCCTGGGTGTGTTCTAACTGTAGGGGGGGTGGCCTCACTAGGGGAAATCACTGATCTTCTGTTCATACATACATATGAACAGAGGATCAGCATTTTCCCCCCTGACAGGACCGGGAGCTGTGTATTTACACACACAGCTCTTGTTCCCCGCTCTGTAACGAGCAATCGCGGGTGCCCGGTGGCGATCGCGCCTGCCGGGCACGGGAGTCGGGGGCGAGCGGGGGGCGCGCGCCCCCCGAATGGCCTGCGAGAGAGCCGATGTAGAGCTACGGGCTCTCGCGCAGGAGAGCCGACCTGCCGCCGTAAAACGACGGTGGCAGGTCGGCAAGCAGTTAAGGAATGTCCATCATTCATCCTCTTTAGATAAGTTAGTAATTATAAAGTTGTAGAAAAGTTTGTTGTTGCTATATTTTTTTATATATTTGGAGTTTATGTTTCATTTTCAAGACAAATTGATAAAATAGTACTGTATACGGTGAATTTTTTAAATGATGAGTTTTAGATTTAGCTAAATGAATTCCATCGGAGTTTAAATATAGAATATGTTTTATTTTACTCCGATGGAATTCGTAAGAATTCCAATGAGCTTTTGGTCGGGCAAAAGCCAGATCACGTGTACGCTCTTACATTGAGCTTATATAGTTTGACAGTAGAGTGTTATGTGTATTAGGCTAATTGAAATATGATTGGATTGATATGTCTTGTCTGAGACTGTGGTACAGATGAGCATATGCCACTTTACGACACTGTGATATTTGTTGTTATGTACCTTGTAAGTTTACTGAAACTTTTAGCTTTTTTCTTTATCTTTCCTTTTTTTGCTTTGTTCTTACACTACATGTACCCTTATAACATAGTGAGGACTCTTGCTGTATGAATATATTACTCTTATTAATACTTTCCATAATGTTGTATTTATACAAATCTATGTATTTTATAGGACTGATGTACACACTTTTTTAAATAAAGCAAAAAAAAAAAAAACACATTTTGGATCAAGCTTTCTCTTAAATGCAAAAGCTAAGCACTTTTTGTAAGTACTAAAGGTTTGTCTTTAAAAGCCTTGCTTAAAACTTTTAATGAGCATTTAATTATCCAGGATGCAGGCCATTAACTTCTCTTATATGTAACTGTAGACATCATTCAATAAAGCACGACACAGCCAAAATCTGATAGATACAAACCTAAAACAGTTGAAAAGTCTCTGATTTAAAGAGACATTTTTGCCTAGTACACACGGATGGACTTTCCGAGAAAAAAAGTCAGATGGGCTTTTTTTCTCGGAAAGTCAGACTGGATTGGACTGTTTTGGTTGGAAGTGCAATGAACCTTAGATAGAGAACCTCTATTTTTAGAGAACTTTTTTTTGTCCGACAGACTTCCGACTGGCTCATGGCGGACTTTTGCACAGTCAAAAGTCCGACCGTGTGTACGAGGCATTACAGGCCAAATAATACTGTTTCCTCAAAGTTATTATTAAAGTCAATGTAAAGTCTCTCTTTTACTCCTATAAAAACAACAAACACGTTATACTTACCTGTTCCATTGCAGTGGATTTGCACAGGGCAGCCCGGATCCTCTTCTTCTCTGGTCCACCTTCTGTGCTCCTGGCCCCTCCCTCCTGTTCAGTGCCTCCACAGCAAGCAGCTTGCTATGGGGGCACTGAAGCTGAGTCACAGCTCCCAGTGACCGTCTTCGTTTCATTCTTTTAGTTATTGGCTTAGAACAAATATGCATCTATGTACTTCTTATTTTCCTGACTTGCAGATCTGTTCCAGGTCAGAATAAAACCGAGATAACTAAATGGCACTCTGTATTTCTATCATACCATATTTACTTTAAATAAACACACTATTATGTTGCCAGAGGCACAATGGTGCTCTATTACCAGTAGTATAGCTGGGCCATGGTAAATAACAACAATTGTGCCATGTTACTAGAGCCATACCATGTTATCAGTGTGACAGCATAGAAGGACCGCACCAGTATGTAATACATAGCTTGTAACATTTCAAATGTCCTTAGATATTTTACTGCTGACATTATACAGTGTCTTGCAAAAGTACTCACCCCCTTGGCTTTTTCAAACATACAGAGAAATGGGGAAAAGGGAGGGCGCAAGTTGACCACTAATGTCCCAGACTATGGAACGCTTTACCAACCAGCATTCGGTTGGAGGAAAACCACTTAGCATTCAGGAAAAAGCTCAAGACGCATCTCTTTTGATATCAAAATAGACAGGAACAACAAGCGCCCAGAGGCGATTTAGTTCGCATGTGCCGCGTTATATAAGTTTTCATTCATTCATTCATTCATTCATCAATATGGATACCTATAATTGATCATATACCCTGTTGGGTTTTGTTGCTGTAACCAATAGTCATAGCTATAAATAAGGGGAGAGGGGAAGAGGGAATAGCCTAAGAGAAGGCTAATGTAGAAAAGGGTTACCAGAAGCAACAAATAATGATCTAAACAGAAAATGATACAAAATAATTTATTGTAGTATCAAATAAATATGAAAGTGCAGTTAATTACGAACTATATGAAAAAATTAAATCATTTAAAAGAAATAGATTGCCATGGACATAAATAACAAACAGGACTCACAGGTTACAAAACATAGACACAGCACTAGTCCAGACGTTGTTGGTTCAGCCACAAGTTACATGCACACCAACCAATAGGTCAATTAATTTAGCTGTCAAGGAAATAACAAGGGCGATTGGTATTGCAGGTAGAAATTGTCCAGTAGCCCCTCCTTAATCAGGCCAATGGGTGCTTTTACAAGTGGCTGGACCCAGTGTCTGAGGGAAGAGGGAAGAGAGAGGGAGCAATAGGAATATGGCTAGAGGACATAATGGGTTGCTTCCTCTTCCTAAATAGAGAGTAAGGGCCATGTGCATGCACTAGTTGGGTCAAATTGTTAGTTAGTGGTCCTATAGCCAGTTAAGCAGAAGGATAAGCTGTACGTATTCAATCAGTCAAACAGTTCAACAGCGGTAGGTTAGTGGTGTTAATTAAGGCAGTCCTGGCAAAAGTTTTCCTCCTAGATCCGTTGGTATCCACTAAGTAGAAGTGGATTCCTTTTATCAACTTAAATTGCCTTGACCATTCGTAAACAGTCCCGTTGTTAGTGGCTAAAAGAAAATGTACTGTTAGCCAAATGCAATTGGGCAAACATGATGACTATTGCACTTGAAATGGTTGAAAAATGCAAGTTGCCACAATAATGCCAGAATCGGTGACTAGAACAGATGATAAAATAGTACGTTACCAACTTGTTGCCTGTTGTCGCTCATACGTTTGCTGGTTTTGTTACTAGCTCGTGGTGGTTACTGTGGAGGCTGAGTGAAGAGGTAACAGCAAATGTCTCAGTTGGTGGCCAGTCCTGGTAGTGTATCCCACGCTTGGTGTTTGCCAATGAATGAATGAAAACTTATATAGCGCAGCACATGCAAACTTAATCGCCTCTGGGCCAATGGGGCAATGAGTCATTAAGATGTAGGTTTGGTCCTCATAGCAGCAAATGCTGCTTGGCAAGTACATTTCCGCGTTCCACAGCTCCTTCGCTGCATCGCGCTCCTCTCTCTCACTCTCAGAGAATGTCACGTGACTGCGCAGGGTGATGACGTCAACATGTTTTGCCGTGCTTAGTGGCGTAGCTTCATCTCGGACTTGGCTTTTTACCTATTTTGTTACATTACAGCCTTTAGTTCAATGTTTTTTTTTTTATCTGAATTATATATGATGGATCAGAACACAATAGTCTAAGTTAGTGAAGTAAAATTCGAAAAATATATACATAAAACTATTTTTCAGGAATAAAAAAATTATAATTGCCATGTGCGTATATATTCACCCCCTTTGTTATGAAGCCCATAAAAATCTCTGGTGCAACCAATTACCTTCATAAGTCACATAATTAGTGAAATGATGTCCGCCTGTGTGCAATCTAAGTGTCACATGATCTGTCATTACATATACACACCTTTTTGAAAGGCCCCAGAGGCTGCAACACCTAAGAAAGAGGCACCAATAACCAAACACTGCCATGAAGACCAAGGAACTCTCCAAACAGTAAGGGACAATGTTGTTGAGAAGTACACGTCAGGGTTAGATTATAAAAAAAATGTCCAAATCTTTGATGATGCCTAGGAGCACCATCAAATCTATCATAACCAAATGGAAAGAACATGGCACAACAGCAAACTGCACTGCTTCAAAATTCCCAACCATACAACCCCTTCACAGGCACAGCATTGGCTGTATTCTGCATGGGAAGGAGGTATCGTGGTCCTAACCTACCTCCTCTCCCATTCTGCAGGCTGTAGAGTGGACAGGCAAGCGGGTGGGCATGAAAGGTGGGGGGCTATGTTGACTGGATACAGACGTGTCAGTCTCAGCCTTGCAAGCTGCTAGGTGGCACGCACCCTCCAGGTAAACTAGTGGAGCCAAGTGCTGTAAATTGTTCCAGCACTAGGCTCTGATGCGGGTCTTAGTCCAGATTTGCGGGATACCGAGCCTTTCTTGAAGTGCGGGGGCGGTCCCAGAAAATTCAGGACAATTGGGAGGTACCAAATGCTCACATGAGAATTAAGAAGAGGCTCTACTAAATGCATCAGGACATTTCTTACAGCTGCAATATGAAGTTAAACTAAACACCCAGCTAGAAAGTTGATGTCCAAGTGTGTTCTCTGTATACTTGACCAGGATTCTGTATATGAGTAGCAGACATCTGTAAACTATAACCATGTGAAGGCCCTTATGTATTTGGGGGCTGAGCAAATAACCCATTTGCCCTTCCTCAACCCTAAATCTCATTTTGATAAAGTAGAATATGAATAAAGAAAATAACCCTGAGACAATGAGCCAGCAAATTAAGTTAGAAATAGAGCTCTGCTCATGGTATTTAAAAATATATTTGGAAATACAAAGCTGTCACAGGAATAACATTTATTTCGTATTTATAGGAAGAAGAACATTGTTTACTGTATTGCATGGTAGAGATTGTATTTTGTAGAGGCTTTGCTTACTTGTTGGTTTGTACTACAACAATCACTAAGTAGCGGATGAAGTAAACCCTATTGCCCATTAAAATTGACTGTGGCAAATAAGATAAAAATAAAAAACAAATGATCATCTTGACTTAAAGGAACACTAAAGGTACAATTTTTTTTTTTTTTAAATAACATACATGTTATACTTACCTCCACTGTGCAGATCGTTTTGCACAGAGTGACCCGGATCCGTGTCTTCTGGGGTCCCTCGGCGGCTGTCTCGGCTCCTCCTCGCAAAAGCTTTCCACGTTCATGCGAGCTCCCTCGCATGGTGGAAAGCTTTTGCGAGCGCGCTCCCGTGATACAGCAGCGGCCATAGCCGCCGACTGTATCACTCGGCCCCGCCCCCCCGGCGCGCCGCGTCATCCGCTGTGATTGACAGCAGCGCCAGCCAATGGCTGCGCTGCTATCAATCCGCCCAGCCTAGCCAATCAACGGCCAGGCTGGGAACCGAGCAAGATGACAAGCACGCGCCCGGGACTTTCGAACAGTGAGGTAAGTAAAACGGGGGCTCGGGGGGGGGGGGGGGGCGGTGCTGTCAGATGTTTTTTTACCTTATTGCATAGGATGCATTAAGGTAAAAAAACTTTTACCTTTACAACCCCTTTAATAAATAATACAGATCCCAGAATCTGGTGGTCATTGACCAATAAATTAGACTTTTTAGTTACCGGCAAAGTGTGCACATGTCAATAGCTGGTAGTCATGTGTCATACATAAACCAGATGCTAAATGGTTTTAATGGGTATGACTCAGTCACAGATTGAGTGCAGAAGAACATTGTCCCATATATAGGCAGAGGCTAATGGTTATCATGTGTATTATATAGCCCACTCATGTATGGAGTACGGAAGGCCATTGTTCTGTACGCAGGTCCATTTCTGATATTTATTATGAGTATGATATAGCCCATTCACAGATGGCTGCCAGAAGGCCTTTATTCTATGCCATCCTATTCAGCCTTTGGGAGATAATTTGTAAAGGAACCAGATACGGTTTCTCCTTTTTCAGTTCCATTTACTGGTAAATAAGTCCAATAATACATTACAGTATCAACAGAAACACAGTAAAGTATTTGTAAAAGAAATATGAAATAATTTCCATTAGGAAGACAAAGGGAACTATATGGTGATATAACACATGAAAAATATTATCTAAAGTTATAGGAAGATTGTTTTTTTGACAAAATGTAGGTTTTTTTTTTATGTTAAAATGTAATTTAGCACAATTGTTGGGTATATGGTATGGATTTTTAAGGAGGAGAAACAGGTAAAAAATAAATAACACCATTCACTGAAATGGGTTTATGTTGGGAGGAGAGAAAGTGAGAGGTAATAGGCCTCGTACACACGACAGAGTTTCTCGGCAGAATTCACAGAGAAACTCGGTCAAACACGGATTCTGCCGAGAAACTCCGTCGTCTGTACACTTTTGGCCCGATGGAGCCGCCGAGGAACTCGTCGAGAAAATAGAGAACATGTTCTCTATTTTCTCGTTGTTCTATGGGAGAAGGCGGCCCGCCGAGCTCCTCGGCGGCTTCATCCCTGAACTCACCGAGGAACTCGACGTGTTTGGCACGTCAAGTTCCTCGGCCGTGTGTACGGGGCCTCAGAGAAGAAAATTAAAAACAAAAGGAGAAAAGAAGTGCCAAGCCCCGGTGGGGCTGCTGCAAGGCAATCTGATAACACAGGTACAGTATAACAAGAAACAAAGTAGAGTAAGCAAAAGCTTATTTTTTTTAATAAAAAAGGAAAAAATACTACCCACAAGTGTAAGCAATCAATCCGCATATAAAAAAATCATCCACCAGGCAGCATAAATACAAAGGTAACAAGGAAACAACCAATGGCTACAACTAGTATAAAACAAGTCAATCAGCTCAATGCTGGAAATGGCTAATGCGTTTCTGCAGCCCCATTCCTCAGAGGCTTTCGATAAACGGTCCACAAAAAGATGTCAGTTTTAAGGATTGCTCACCTACGTTCATTGTTGGGAGGATCATTAAAATAAAATCTAACCATACAGAGGTACTGTATATTGAACATAACACAAAATTTGACCTCTTTGCCAGCAGTTCCAAAGCACATATGGGCTCATTTAGTTTGGTGTGAGAATGTTCGTTAGGTGGTTATAACACTCCAATCACACCGCAACATTAAGGCACATAATGCCAGATTCATAGAGAACTGCGGCGGCGTAACGTAACGTCTTTAAGTTACACCGCCGCAACTTTTCCTCGTAAGTGCTTGATTCACAAAGCACTTGAGTGTAAACTTGCGGCAGAAATAACGTAAAGACGTCCGGCGCAAGCCCGCCTAATTCAAATGGGGCGGGGACCATTTAAATTAGGCGCGTTCCCGCGCCGAACGTACTGCGCATGCTCCCTTTTGAAATTTCCCGCCGTGCTTTGCGCGAAATGACGTCGCCCGTCGTAATGTTTTGAATGGCGACGTGCGTAACGTACTTTCGTATTCCCGGACGTCTTACGCAAAAAAAAAAAAAAATTTAAATTCGACCCGGGAACGACGGCTATACTTTAACATGGCTCGTCTAAAGTTAAGCCATGAAAAAGCAGTCCTAACTTTGCGACGGGAAAAACCGACTAGCGACGACGTAACGAACGCGCGTACCTTCGTGGATCGCCGTAAAAGCTAATTTGCATACCCGACGCTGGAAAACGACGCAAACTCCACCCAGCGGCGGCCGAAGTATTGCATCCTAAGATCCGACGGTGTAAGTCAATTACACCTGTCGGATCTTAGGGCTATCTATGCGTAACTCAGTGTTTCTCAATTCCAGTCCTCAGGCCCCCCCAACAGGTCAGGTTTTCAGGATTTCCATTATTTTGCACAGGTGATTTGATCAGTTTCACTGCCTTAGTAATCACCACAGCCTTTTCATCTGAGGGAAATCCTGAAAACCTGACCTGTTGGGGGGGCCTGAGGACTGGAATTGGGAAACACTGGCGTAACTGATTCTATGAATCAGCCGCATAGATACTCTCAGAGATACGACGGTGTATCAGGAGATACGCCGTCGTATCTCTTTTGTGAATCTGGCCCAGGGTACCCAACAGAACTTTCTTCTTCTAATGCCTCGTACACACAAACATTTTTCTCAGCAAAAAAAAAAACACAGTTTTTCCCGACATGATTCCTCTCCAGCCTGACTTGCATACACACGTCCATGCAACAAAAACGTCCGACCAAAGCGCAGTGACGTACAACGCATACGAAGGGACTATAAAGGGGAAGTTCCTTTCAAATGGTGCTGACCCTTTGGGCTGCTTTTGGGCTGCATATTTGACTCTGAGCATGCATGTTTTTTTCCCCTCGGAAAGACATACACACAACCATTTTTCGCGACGAGAAAAAGACTGACGGGAAACACGACGAGAAAAAAGAGAGCTGGTTTCAATTCTTTTGCTGGCAGTTTTTTCGTTGAGAAAACTGCTAGGGAGCATACACACGACCAATATAAAAAATGGCAGTTTTCTCGTCTGGAAAACCAGTCGTGTGTACAAGGCATTAAGCTGTGGCTTTCCACCCATATATAAAAATATGGGCATGGAGTGGTAGCAAGAAAAGCCACTCACTCTTTCCCCGGCCAGAGACCTCAACAGATAGAAATCCAGTTGCCTGTCTCCCTCTGTAATATATTTATCCTACAAAAGTGCCAGAGTCTGGGCATGTATACCCTACCCAAATGTCTTTTGGACTTTGGGTTGTAGGAGAAGGTATAGGGCAGTGTTTCTCAACTCCAGTCCTCAAGGCGCCCCAGCTGATCATGTTTTCAGTCTTTTTATTATTTTGCTCAGGTGATTTGAGAAGTTTCACTGCCTTAGTAATTACCACAGCTTTCATCTGTGGGAAACCCCGAAAACAGGACCTGTTGGTGCGCCTTGAGGACTGGTGTTGAGAAACACTTGTATAGGGCATCTATAAAGGCAAACTAGGAATGTAAACCTTTCCCCAGTACATCCAAAACAAACAATAAACTTTTGGCCAATGCTCTACTTTCCAAACCCTGGAAGGCTTTACCCCCATTATGACCAGAGCACTGTGCTTCTTTAACTGGTAATTGCATGGTCATGCAATGCTGTACCCAAACATAAATGTATCTACTGATACGCCATCGTAAGTCTCTCTGAATCTGGCCCTATATATTTTTTAAAGCAGAGGCCCTACAGATTAAAATGGTGAGTGTTGCAAAAAAGATTTTCGCAAAGTATTTGCACAGCGATTTTTCAGATGCAATTTTTAGTGTAAAAAACACTTTTTTTAATTTTAATGCACAAAAACACACTATATTGCCCAAATTTTTGGTAAAATATAAAAGATGATCTTATGAGTACATAGATACGAAACAAGACATGCTTTAAAATTGCACACACCCGTGCAGTGGCGACAAACTACATACATTTTCAAAAACCTTTAAAAGCTTTTACAGGTTACCTTTAGATTTACAAAGGAGGTCTACTGCTAGAACTACTACCCTCGATCTGACGTTCGTGATGATACCTCACATACATGGTGCAATTGCTGTTTTACATATGACACAAGACCATTGCTTGCGTTCGCCTTTGCGTGGGAGCATGGGGGGACAGGGGTGCTTTATTTATTTATTTAATTAGTTATACACTGCCCCTTTAATTTTTTTTATAATTTTTATTATCACAGGGAATGTAAATATCCCCTATGACAGCAAAAGGTAGTGACAGGTACTCTTTTTTTTAAAAAGTTGGTGTCTATTAGACCCTAGATCTCTCCTCAGCCCTTAAAGCATCTGACCACACCAAGATCATGAAAGTCATGAAAGTCATGAAATGCTTGTAGCTTTCGTTTTTTTAGACCATAGAGATGATTGGAGCCATTCTGGTCTCCGATCAGCTTTATGGTCAGCTGGCGGAACCAACAGCTGCATTCTAAGGTTTCTCAGTGGGACAGGAGACCCTGAGAAAACCATTGAAGATGGCGGGAGGGGGGTGGACCTTTACTCCTACTGCTTGTAAAAGCAGTCTAGCAGCTAATTAGCCGCTAGTATTTCTTTTACTGCTGGCTGAAAACGATACCATGATGCTAACTAAACCTGCAGGCATCATTCTGGTATAACCACTCAAAGTCCAGCAACGTACCGGTACGTCGCTGGTCCTTATTGGAGATATATTGTAATGTTCTTTTTTTAATGCAGATTTCTCTATTCCTCATCGATTGATTGGTGGTATGCCCACTATTAGAATACCGCTTTGAATCCACCCACTTCTAATGATGGGCATACATTAAACATTGTATTGTCGACCACAAAATACAGGGATAAACGATGTAATACTGACATATAATCACACACATATGTTGGACTTGTTGGACTTGTGTCTTTTTCAACCTCACCTACTATGTAACTATAGCTATGTAATAAATATAAAAATATATGCCGAAGCATAGGGGTCATCCGCTCTGGAGTCATGGATTTACGTATCGTGAGAGCAAACCCTGTTGCTATCAAAATAAATAAATCAGTGTTGCAGCTGAATAGCATACCTGCAAAGCAAACAATGGTAACAATAAATCACAGTATCAATAAAACATTTACTCAATTAAACAACTTTTTTTTATAACAATCTGTGCCAAAAAAAGAGTAAAAAATATATGCCGATGCATAGGGGCAATCTGCACCTAATGTCCAACCGCTGCCTCTATGCTTCAACATATATATATATATTTTTAACTGTGGTGGTGAAATCACCTCCTACAGCGCTGGAGTCACGGATTTACGTATCATGAGAGCATACCCTGTTGCTGTTAAAATTTATAAACCCATAATGCAGCTGAATGGCATATCTGCAAAGCAGATAATGGTTAACAATAAATTACAGTAAAGGCTAGTTTACTCTTGCTTCAAAACATGGCTTCAGGCACGCTTTGTTAAAGCTTTATGAACGCCAGTCAAAGCTCCTGTCACTAAATAAAATGGTTAGCTTACAGTCCTGTTTACACCTTGCTTTTGCTTGGTGCTTTGATGAGGCTTCGGTGGGGCTTCGATGAGGCTTTGGTTGAGCTTCGATGCGGGTTCGATGAGCCTTTGGTGAGGCTGCGTGGGGCTTTGATGTGGTTTCAAGCGAGCTTTGTCATTGACTTCTATGGAGGCTTTGAAGACACTTTGAAGCAGCACTAAAGCTACATGGGGTATAATTTATGAAGCAAAGCAGAAGCAAAGAAAAGCAAAAGCAAGGAGTAAACAGGACTGTAAGCTAACCATTTTATTTAGTGACAGAAGCTTTGACCAGTGTTCAGAGAGCTTTGACAAAGCCTGTCCGAAGCCTTGTTTTGAAGCAAGTGTAAACAAGCCGTTAATGTGTGTTGAAGCCTATGCAAGTGTAAATGAGCCCTAACAGTACAGTATAACAGTAGGACATACCTGCAAAGCAAACTCAATAAAGACAGTAACAATAAAACATTACATTATAGCATAAATCACAGTAACAGTACAGTATAACAGTAGAATGACATACCTGTAAAGCAAACACGATAAAACACAGTAATATTAAAACATTACAGTATAACATAAAATACAGTAAAATAGAGCAGAACACTAGAGCGAGAACACTAGAGAGAGAAGAACAATAAAACGACAACTATTTTGTTTTTATTATTATTATTTGTAACTGTAAACTTTCCAGGTTAGCGTCTCTCAAAATGTTATAGCTATTTCATCTTTCAAGACCCTGTGTGAAAGTGTGCCCTAGAACTGTGCCGTGATGTACCCTATGCTAAAACTCCATTAGTGTGTGGTAGCGACGGGAACAATCCCCGATGCGGAGACCAGGTTGGCCAGGACAGGAAGGACAAAAATAGCGGGTGTCACGCCTATGTCCGCATTTTGCACAGACACAACATCTTCTTTGGGGTGATTGTTGGGTAGGGGTACCAGGGAGGACATCTGGAAAATGCCTCTCATGCAGCCAGCTCACTGGATCTGGGTTGTGAATTTGGGCCACAGCACCTCCTTGATACAGAAGGGCTATGATCTCTTCCTGGAATTTTTGGAAGACACTTTGTTTTACCAGCATCTGGTCTTACAGGCAATTAATCATCGGGTCATTGAAGTAATTTTAAGGTTGTATTCGTGGACACAGAGCAGCTTTTCAACAACACCAGTCGCCGTAGTAATTTCAATTGTCGCGTCTGCGTGAATGGAAGACAGAACAAAAATGTTTTGTTTGTCCTCCTATCTCACGGAAAGCAATTCATTAAGTCAGGCATCTACTAGCTGTTGGGGGAAGCCCCAGCGATTAGATCGAATTGTGCCACATGTACAAATTCCTAATCGAAAGAGGTGTCAAAACGGTGGCAGACTTGTATAAAAATTGTCCGCGTATAAATGGTACCCCTTTCTGAACAAGGGTGACACCAAGTCCCAAACAATCTTGCCGCTGCACCTCATGTAGTCTGGGCAGTTGGGGGGCTCCACACTCCTATCTTTTTCCTCTTAAACCAAGAAACTATATGTATAGCCTGTTGCCCTGTCACAACTTATACATCTTGACCCCATATCTTACACGCTTGCTGGGGAGAAACTGTTTGAACACAAGGCGACCATAAAATGTATTTAGGGACTTGTCAATGCAGACATCTTGATCAGGAATAAACAAGACTGCAAATTTTTGGTTTGAGTGGTTTACGAGGAGCGGAATATTGTGGAGCCGATCATATTCAGGGTTCATTTTCGTTGAAGTGCATGAACCGCAAGATTTGCTCATATCGAGTCCTGTCCATGGCAACAGAGAACACCGGCATATGGTGAATTGGGTCAGTGGAACAATATGCCCGCAACTCACTCTTTTTAGTAATGCCCATGAGGAGAGATAGGCTCAGAAAGGTCTTAAATATGGGTACTGTGGTAGATTTCCAGACAAATTCTCTGGCAAGGGTCCAATTTGGATTTGCGGCGATAAATTGACCAGATTATAAGATGCTTTGGTCCACAATAGATCTGTACACATCTTCCATGAAAAACATCTCTCAAGGGAAGTAAAATCTGCTGTTTCCACCTGCATTCCGGGTTGGCCAGTGAATGGGGGAAGTACGGGCGCTGCAGAAGTAGTATTGGCAACACTATACTACTGGGGATCAGATCAAAGATATTGATCCGTTCAGACACTATACTAGTATGGGAGGTGTATAGTGTGTACGTGTTAGCACTACTGGCAATCAAAGGGTTAAAATCTGCCACTGTCTGAGATTGACGCTACCACTAACTGATGCTAATGCCGCGTACACACGATCGGTCAATCCGATGAGAACGGTCTGATGGACCATTTTCATCAAACCAAACCGATCGTGTGTAGGCCCCATCGGTTATTTATCCATCAGTTAAAAAATTTGAAACTTGTTTTAAAATTAACCGATGGATACCTAACCGATAGAAAAAAACTATCGTTTGTAGGCACGTCCATCGGTAAAAATCCACGCATGCTCAGACTAAATTAGGGGACGGTAGCGCTCGTTCTGGTAAAACTAGCGTTCGTTATGGAGATAGCACATTCATCACGCTGTAACAGACAGAAAAGCGCGAAACGTCTTTTACTAACACAAAATCAGCTAAAGCAACCCCAAGGGTGGCGCCATTGGATTTGAACTTCCCCTTTATAGTGCCGTCGTACGTGGTTTACGTGACCGCGGTATGACACGATCGTTTTTTTAACCGATGGTGTGTAGGCACGACTGACCATCAGTCAGCTTTATCGGTTACCTGATGGAAAAATCCATCAGACCGTTCTCATTGGATTGACCGATCGTGTGTACAGGGCATAACACCTAGCTGATGTCACCTGTGACACTAATACAGTGATCGGAAATGAGATCTGCACACTATACTAATGACACAGTGACAGGGAGTGAAAGGGTAACTAGGGGGTGATCAAGGGGTTAAACCTTTATTAGGGAATATATGGCACCTACCACTAACTACCACTAACTGCTGTAATGCTGTTTAGTGTCACAAGTGACACCAATGCAGTGATCAGTGAAAAATCAGAAAACTGCACTCACTTGGTGACACTGTGACAGGGAGTGAAAGTGTTAACTTGGGAGGTGATCAGGGGGTTAAAAGTGTGCCTACGTGTACCGGTGTCAGTGTAGTGCTTGGTGTACTCACTGTAGATGTCTTCTTGTCAGAAACCATGCATCAGACCGAGACAGAAGTTCAGTTAAATCACACTTGTTTAATAATAATAATAAAAAGATAAACAGATTAAGCATAGTCAAAACAGAGTACAGGAACTGGATCGGATAGTCGGCCAAGCCAAATGTCAGAGAGCCAGAATAGAACATGTAGAACAGCAAGCGGGATCGGGAGCCAGAAGAGACGTCAGCCAAGCAAGTCTTCAACAGGAACGCAGGAGATAGTCTCTGTGATGTTGACCAAGGCAAAGGCAGAGAGCAACTGAACTGGAAGGCTTAAGTAGGCAGGACTGACAAGCAGGATCATCAACAGGTGAGTCAATGTGGAGAGATAGGAGCTGGCAATTAGTCGACAGCTGAGCAGCCAGCTCAGAGAAGGAAGGGCTGAGCCCAGCCCTGACACTTTTGCTGGCTCGCTGGAACCGAAAAGGGCTCCACGAGGAGAGATGACATTACTTCCTCTGCCTGTGTTTACATTACACAGGCAGAGGACAGTCTGTCATTTGCCAGAGTTGATCAGCAGGTCCAGGCCAGAAATCATTTGCCTGGGCCTGTAGACTGATTCTAAACTAATCCGATCGTCGCAGGGACGGCAGGGGCATGGGTGCTGAACAACGTAACAGTACGTTGTTTCATGCAGCTGGGCCACCCTGCCACAGTATATGTACGATGGGTGGACCGGAACTGGTTAAAGTGGATGTAAACCTGATTCAGGAAATTTAACCTGGGCAGATATAGCTGTAGTGATTACTTATCTCTCTCCAAAGCCCTACGTCATGTGTCTTTCTGCTGCTCCATTCCTCTATTATCAGCATGATAACTTATATAAGTTCTCCAACATGGGAGATAAAAGCAGCTGTAAATTTGTGTTGGGTAGGTTGCTATAAATAAGTGAGCAGAGATCTGGTCTATTCACAGCACAGCTCTGCATGTTTCTTTCTTCCTCTGCCTATGTGGAGGGGGGGGTGCCTTTCCGTCAAGCAGCTCACACACATTGTATGCCAAGACGTCCCTCCCATTGCTGAAAAAGGAATTAACATTTTTAACACAATGTTCACTTTCTAAATAATATATAAAGCTGAAGACAGTAGATATGCATGTAAAACTTATGTAGGGAGATTTGTTTCATCTCTGTGTATAATCAGAATCTATTCACTTTACTGGGTATAGGAGAGAGTTTACATCCACTTTAACCACTTGTCGACTGTGTCACGCAGATTTTCTGCGGCACAATGGCTCCCCTGGGTGAAATCTTGTATGGGTATGTCCTACCCATTTTCAGCCATCAGAGGGTGCCCGCGCCTGCTGCACGGCGGGGGACCTGATGCGCGTGGCCGGTGGGCACGATCGCCGTTGGCTATGCACGATCACGTGCACGAGTGCCACTCAGAGGAGAGGAGCCATATCATTTCTTCCTACTGAGTAGGAAAAACCAACATTGCTTCTCTCCTAGTCACTAACATCCCCATGCAGTTAGAACATGCTGAAGGAACACACATTTAACCCATTGATCTCCCCCTTAGTGTTAACTCTTTCCTGGCCAGTGACATTTACACAGTAATCAGTGCATTTTTATAGCACTGATCGCTATATAAATGCCAATGGTCTCAAAAAAGTGTCAAGTCTCCGATCTGTCTTCCGCTAAAAATCGCTGATCACTGCCATTACTAGTAAAAAAAATGCCATAAATCTTTCCCATAGATTGCAGACGCTATAACTTTTGCGCAAACCAATCGATATACGCTTATGGCATTTTTTTTACTAATATGTAGAAGAATATATATTGGGCTAAACTGATGAAGATTTATTTTTTTTACTTTTGGGGATATTTATTATAGCAAAAAAGTAAAAAATATTGTTTTGTTTTTTTCAAAATTGTCGCTCTTTTTTTGTTTGTAGTGCACAAATTAAAAACCGCAGAGGTGATCAAATATCACCAAAAGATTTGTGGGGAAAAAAGGACACAAATTTCGTGTGGTGCAATTAAAGCAATGCAGTGCCAAATTGTAAAAAGTGCTCTGGTCAGGAAGGGGGTAAAATCTTCCGGGGCTGAAGCGGGTTAAAGAAAGTCCTGAATATAATCCATAATAATATCAACTGTTAAAAAAAAAAAAAATATCCGTAGCATGTCATAGAAGATATGCATCAGTCATTTTGTACTAATTCAGTTATGTAGACGCCAGCTAATCACAGTGGTTTCATAAACCAATAAATAGTACCACAGACTTTTATTATTTATACATAAAAACTCTTTGTGACTGAAACTCTAAACTATAGCAGGGATAAAAAGCAACAAGTATGTATATAATCAAGATATCGTGTTTCTACAAAAAGTAAAACATATAAGTAAAAGTTTTTTAATTGGCCAGCCAAAATATTTACTGTGGGATATATTTGTAAGGAAGCTCAGGGGAACAGTAACTTTGGCCTCCATTTTTTATTTACTATAAAGTAACCGTGGGAATTTGAAAGTATGACAAAAGATCTTAGATCACTATAAAATTATTTGTTTTTGTAAACCTTGATTTGGAAACCCCAAATGTACTTTGGTATTGTAACATGATAAACCATTCAGTGTGTACAAAAGATGAGGTAATACATGTCTGATGTCTTTCTGTTTCCAAATGTCCATATGAAAGACATTACCTGCTTTGCAATTCTAAATTTAATGAAACATTTGTCAATAAAAAAGTACAAATAATAAGTCAACTCTTAATGCAGAAGTGTTTTATAGATACATTTAGAAGCAGTATTATAATTAAAGTTACTGACTAAAGAAAACTAATACTGAGAATGTTTGCCATCGCTGACCTTTCCTGAAAGTGCTAGCTGGAAGGGCTCAGTACTATGGTGACCATGTTTCCTAACTACCATTGAGGGACACCCCCCCTTCCCAAAAATCAGCTTGTGCTGTAATGAATCACAGAACAGTGACACAAGAGGGGGGAAATTGTGATTTCTCCAATCACAAGCAGGGGGCGGGGATTGTGCTCCTCCAGGCATTCCCGGCCAGGACAAGTACTGTCAGTGAGTAAAGCGGTGATGTGGCTGCCTTTTTTGCGGACATAAGATTGGCTCGGGGGGGGGGGGTGACTGTGTCAGTTTCATTCTGGGACACTGTATTGTCCTGGAATGAAGGTTCCCGGGACAGACCTGCAAAATGCGGGACTGTCCTGGGCAATCCGGGACACGTGGTCACCCTACTCAGGACTGAGCTTTTTTTTATTTATTTCCAGCCCAAAGGAGATTAGTGCACATGGATTTCTTGCCATTCTGACTGTAAAGTCTGGTGATGAGACTGGAAATAGCATAATAACTGAAGCAGGAGCATGAAGTGACTGTGCCTCTATTTTGACTTTGTGGAAGTAATCAAAGGGCTAAAAGCTTATTTGAGTGTTAGCCCTTTGATTGCCATGATGTACTATGTGGCATGGTGGCTTGCTAAGAGGAAGGACAGCCCTAATACTTCCTTGGCAGCCAAAAGGATAATGATGTATTCCTGGTCTTCCGAAAAGGTAAACGCTAGTAAAAACTGAAAGTTGAGAAGCAAAGTTTTCTTTTGTTTCAAACGTTTTTTATTATAGATAAAAGAAAATACAAGCAATACAATATTACATGCAATGAAAAAGGATGTACAGTCTAAGCATGTGGTACAGGTAGTTAAAAGTAATATTGCTATGACATTCACGTATCTAATCATTACATCGTTATAGAATAATGATAAAGAACAGCAAATAGATAGTTAATCAACATCGATGATTTTCTCAAACCAAAGAGAAATAATAGTCAACAAACAAACTATATATTTAGTCAGAGTTATGAACACCATTGCGTTATTGGAAGATAGCGAGTCAACCGATGGTGCGAGTCTAATATGAGATACCAGACTTAGCGTGTAAAAAACCAAGCATGGGGAAAGGCCAGGAGGGTCAGAAGGGGAAATTGGTAGGCCAACGCTCAAAAAAGGGGGTAAGGGGGTGATGGGGTGAGGCGGACGCTCCAAGCCAGATGGTCTTTCCAACCCGGGAAGAGGTGGGGAAGGAAAAATGCTCTATTATTCCATAAATATCAAGGGAGAAAGTGCTTAAATGAGAAGTAATTCCTGAAATGTAGTGGAGTCCTTAAAGTGAATCCAACACGCCCACTTATTTCTATATTTTGTCGGGTTATCTCTAGCCTGATGAATTAAGTCCTCCACCCCAGCAATTTTATTAACACGTTTTACCCAATCAGACATTTTCGGAGGGGTAGTATTTCTCCAGTATAGATGAGATGGAGCACGAGAGATTTTCTGTATGTGTATTGCGGTAAAGAGATGTGATGTAATAAATATTGTGCCGGAGAAAAGGTGTCGTAATGTGGGATATCATATTATTTACTTTTTCCCAAAATGGTTTTATGAGCTCACAGTCCCACCAAATGTGGAACAGTGATCCCCTAGAAGTATTGCATCTCCAAAACAGCGGGGAGACAGTTGGTTGAAAAACATGATTTTTTTCAGGAGTACAGTACCACTTAGAATACAGTTTGTAGCCGTTCTCCTGTGCAGATACGTTAATAGAGCCTTTATGGATATGCGTAAAGATGTAGTCCCAGTCCACATCTAAGAGGTCTGTTTTAAGTTCACTTTCCCAGCTCTTGTTGACCAAGTTGAATTTCTGATCCATATTACTGAAAAGGAGCGTGTATACCGAAGAAATCAGGTGTCTTTGAGGGATTGTAGCAGTGCATAATTTCTCAAACGGGGTTAAATCTCTACTCCAGAGTGTGGCCGGTCCATAGCTTTGTAGGAAATGTCAAATTTGTAAGAACTTGTAGAAGGGGATGTTATCATTCGGGAATTGGGAAGATAGGGCATCAAAAGTTATAATGGAATTATTGTGAAAGAAGTTATGTGCTCTGAGTGTTCGTCTTGGATTCTTAGAGAGTGTCTTGATGTCTATAAGACCAGGTGGGAAATCCGGATTACCGTCAAGAGGAGTCAGTGGGCCAGGGGAGTGAGTCAAGAAAACCCCAACATCTCTGGCATTACTATCCGCAATAGACAATGTAAGATGGCGGCATACGTGGACGACATTCTCCTCTTCCTTTCTGACCCCTTGATAACTATACCCAATTTACTCCACGAGTTTACCCTCTTTCACAAGATTTCTAATTTACAAATTAACTTCACTAAATCGAAAGCCCTCAATATCTCCCTCCCGTCCGCATTAGTGAATCAATGTAAGGCAAACTTCCCTTTTAGGTGGGAACCACAGGCCCTCACCTATTTGGGTATTCAAATTCCCTCTAATTTGTCTGACTTATATAATAAAAACTACACGCCCATCCTCCAAACTATAAGAACTTATCTCAACAAATGGTGCTCTGGTACTTTTTCCTGGTTTGGCCGGATCTCCGTCCTGAAAATAAACGTCCTACCGTGCATTTTGTATATCTTACAAATGGTGCTGATCAAACTTCCACCATCCTTTTTCACAACATATAAAAAACTTTGTAGAAACTTTATATGGGCCTCTAAATCTCCCAGGATAAGTTGGGACAGGATGATTCTTTCCAAATTGAAAGGAGGATTTGGCCTTCCAGATGTTCAACGATATCACGCTGCATGCTGTATTACGAGAGTCATTGATTGGCACATACACTCTCACACTAAAGACTGGATTGCCGTTGAAGATCTCTCAGCACATGTCCCTCTATCCCACCTCCCCTGGATTACTGCCAAAGCCACTCCTAAGGCACATTCCTCACATCCTTTAATAGAGCCCACACTCTATACTTTAGAAAAAACAGTGACTCACTTTTCTTGAGATGCAAAGTTTTCTACTGGTGTGGCAGGTCGAGCCACATCTGTTTAATATGGCAGCATTGGCCAGGTTTTCCAGGAAACAGGGACACTAACGTTACAGGTGTGTGCTGGGTTTATGTTATGTAAGAGAGAGTTAAAGGTCAGTGTCCCACCCTACTGATGGGGTCAGTGTGTTAAGGGACTGTGAGGGGTGCACGTCACACCTTAATGTCCAGGTCAGGAAACAAAAGGCCTGAGCCTGTGAAGATGTAGCAGCTGGGAGCTGCAGGACAAGAAGTCAAGCTGATAATGGTACAGCGTTTTGTGCATGAGCAGTGGGACTGTGTGTTAGATGGTCTGGAGAACCAAGGCATGAGGCCTGAGTGGTGAAGCTGAGAAGAGAGAGCCACAAGGCTGAATATTGTTAGTTTGTCGTATTGATGGTGAGAAGCCCTGCATTAGAAGACTTTCATTTGTGAACTTTCTTTTAAATAAAAGTGTCCAGAAAAAGCCCTGAAACATACTTATGGCGTGAAGTAAACTCACAGTTTTGCACTACCAATGAGCTGCAAATTCCCCAACTTGTCACAATGGACTATACAAAGACTCCTAAACCTGGTTTCAGTGGTTTGTATTAAGCTTAGGTTAAGGTTACATTGAACTTACCTCAATCTTTTTTTGGATTAGTTAATTAATTGACTTTAGTTTTTACATGATGCTCCTCTTTAACCTCCTCCCTGCCCCCTATATATTGTTAAATGGACAGCAGGCAGGATCTCTTTTCTTTCTGGGACAACGTCATATTACATTGCCCCAGTGTCACTGCTCTTACTCGCACGGCTCTTTACCCATGTGATTGGTTGCGTGTTACAAAAGGTGAACTTATCAGTGGTGGTGCATCCATAAAGGGCGCAGGAGCACTGCCCCCTCTCCCCTGCACCGCTCTATTAACATAGATAGATTCATGCATTGCATGAATCTATGGTCACTGCTGACACCCACTATTCTGGTGTCCGGCCCCTTTTCGGGTGCAGGGCACCTGAATTACACCGGCGGGGGTGTTCTTTGGAAACACCTGATTAGAGCCATAGGCTTTAATAGGCGCCCAAAAAGTGAACAGCGGGCGCCATGCTGAGCGTTTGCTGCTCACTCAGCTGTGTGTTAGCAAAGCAATGGATTTTGCTTTTCTAATACTGAATCCGCCTCTCAGCCAATCAGGTTGCTGGGTCTGTTACCAGCCACCTGATTGGCTGAAACGTCAGGCGCTGTGATTTGACGCCTGAGAGAGAATGGAAGAAGACATGAAGGACGTGCAGGAGACCGCCGCTGACCTGCTCCAAGACAGATAAGTGCCGGGCAGCATCTGATGGGGCACAGTAGAGGCAATTGATCGGCACACTGGCAGCATTTGATAGGGCACAGTAGCGACAATTGATGGGCACACTGGCAGAATTTGATGGGGCACAGTAGTGGCAATTAATGGGCACACTGGAAGCATTTGATGGGGCACAGTAGTGGCAATTGATGGGCACACTGGCATAATTTGATGGGGCACAGTAGCGGCAATTGATGGGCACACTGGCAGAATTTGATGGGGCACAGTAGTGGCAATTAATGGGCACACTGGAAGCGTTTGATGTGGCACAGTAGTGGCAATTAATAGGCACACTGGAAGCATTTGATGGGGCACAGTAGCAACAATTGATGGGCACACTGATAACATTTGATGGGGCACAGTAGTGGCAATTGATGGGCACAGTAGCGGCAATTGATTGGCACACTGGCAGCATTTGATGGGGCACACTGGCAGCATTTGATGGGGCACAGTAGCGGCAATTAATGGGCACAATGGCAGCATTTGATGGGTTCAGTGTCAGCAATTGATGGGTACAGTAGCTGTGTTTGATGGCACAGTGGCGTCAATTTATGGGTACAGTGGCTGCGTTTGATGGTACAGTAGCTGCGTTTGGCACAGTAGTTGCGTTTGATGGGCACAGTGGCTGCAATTGATGTGGGTTTTTTTTCCGTTTGTTTGCGCCCCCCCCAAAGATTTTGAGCACCATCCGCCACTGGAACTTATTATTTAAAGTTGAACTCTAGGAATTGTCTGCATTGCATACTTACATTGGCCTAGGTTGGCACAATGAAATTATGCCTTTATCATACCTGATGGACTGCTGGGGAAGTTCAAAATCACTGTAGTAGCCAGAGCTATTACAGTAATGGTTGCAATCTCCAGGGTCCTGCATTGGCTGTGTGTGAGTGACTTCACCTCTGAAAAATTACCAGAGGGGTTGGCTCCCTCAGTACTGCTACCATTTATGAAGCACCCTTTTTAAGGGAATATGTAAGCATGCAATAAATATTAACCTGGAGTTCAGCTTTAAAGTAGATCCAAAGCTCATTCCTAGCACTGACGTCATCACTTTAGTTTTGGTTCCTCAGAGGACCTCGCCAGTGGGCAGCCAACAGGAAATGTCCACATCATGCAGGCAGTGATGTTGACAACTGAAGGACCCACCTCTTGCACATGGAAGAAGAGAGCAAATTCAGGACTGGGAGATCACTTGACCACAGATTTAGGTGACTAAAAGGACCATTTTTAGTTGTTTAATGCCAGTGATTAGTTAGAGGGGGATGGGGAATGTTGGGGGGCTGCCTGGAGAGTAGTATTTAAGCGATCAAAGCAAAAGCTTATAATAACTAAAAGATGTCAGTTTTTTTTATGTATGTCAAAATGTATAGAAGAGAGCACCTCTGTAGCAGCAACATTGTATTTCTGCATATAGTCTTGGGACGGTGGCTATTACCAGGCCAGCATGCACTTCTATGTTCTGCCAGCTGACAGAAACCTGGCAAAGCTTGTTTGTAAATCTGAGGTTGAATGTTTAGCACTAGCAAGGATTTACAGCACAATCTGGCCCTCATTTCCTTTGGCTGGAAAGTTTCAGGCAGCTATGTTTTGTACATAGCAGGAGACTTATGAGAAAGGAGGTTGAGATATGCGCGGGCTTAGAAAGAAAGTGTGCCTGTCATGTTGTGTTTTGGAACGTGCAGGTGCTGCAAGTAAACAGAAACACACAATCAGCTGTCTAGACAGAAAACACATGAATGTCTGAGCTGTTCAAGGCAGCGCTGCTGTGACTTCAATTTCCCCCTGTAATCTCTTACACGATCTTTGGGCTGCTACAGTATTTATACCGGGGCTAAAATAAAAGACAAAGAACTGGCTGGACGGGTATGGTGTCAGATGTATTGTCAGTAGGCTTTTAGCTCTGGGCGTACACATAGGAAAATTGAAATTACTAATCTTCTTGCGCAAACATTAACATGATTCATTTTTGTTTGCAGAAGAGAAGGGAACAGAGATTAGACCTTGTTATTTTTTAAGAGTAACTGTTAAATATAGCTTCTTTATTGTTTGAATTCAGTGCAAATAGTGGTGGCATCCCAAAAAATAAAATGTTATCATACGTAAACCGCTAAACAATTTAATGCAGTAAAGCTTTCCATATACATAAAGACCAGTCTGAAGGGCTTTGCCACAAGTGACCTGATCTTTGAGGCCTCGTACACACGGACGGACTGTCCGATGAAAACGGTCCGCCGGACCGTTTTCATCGGACATGTCCGCTGCCGGATTTTGGTCTGATGGTTGTACACACCATCAAACCAAAATCCCCGCTGACAGGATACACGGTGACGTGGCCGCGCCGTCGCCGCGACGATGACGCGGCGACGTGCGCGGCCCTGGAAGGTCAATGCTTCCACGCATGCGTCGAATCACTTTGACGCATGCGAGGGCTTTAGGCCGAGCGGACATGTCCAGTGAGTCTGTACAGACGACCGAACATGTCCGCTGAAACTGGTCTGCCGACCAGTTTCAGTAGACATGTTCGGTCGTGTGTACGGGGCCTAAAAGATAAGGCCATAGATAAAGCTATAGTCCCCCATCCCCAGTACAAACAAAACTGTCCACAAAATCTTTTTTTTTTTTGGGGGGGGGGGGGGGGTTCACATTATTCGGTCCATCCCACAGCCTGGCTGCTATTCCTGCCTAGGTGAGAATGACTTCTCCTCCTCTCTAAAGCAGTGTTGCCAACCGACCAGATTGAAATTTACTGACAGGACACCCAAAATTTACTGGCACAGGCAAGTTTTTACTGCCATTTCCAAAAGTTACAAAAGTACAGTTTTAAATGCAAATTTCAGTATTTAAGGTACAAATGAGTACAATATGTAATTAGCAATGTGATTTAAGATGGATATCAAGGCAAAAAAATAATAAAAAATCTTATTTTATATAGTATGTAAGTAGCTCAGGGACAGGACTCGGGAGAGCAAGAAGTTAGAATGGGCGGCACACACACATGAAATTGACTCTCATTGTGACACTGACAGCAGTGTGCAGCAACACAGATGATGATGATACCTCACTGACATGTCCCCTCCTAAGTCACAGTGACAGTCTAGCTCAGTGTTTCTCAACTCCAGTCCTCAAGGCGCCCCAACAGGTCATGTTTTCAGGATTTCCCTCAGATGAAACAGCTGTGGTAATTACTAAGGCAGTGAAAATGATCAAATCAACTGTGCAAAATAATGGTAAGTCTGAAAACATGACCTGTTGGGGCGCCTTGAGGACTGGAGTTGAAAAACACTGGTCTAGCTCCATGCCAGGTAGCTCTTTCAGTCCAAACAGCACTGACAGGCCCGCTCCCAGCTTGCCTTGTTCCCACTCCGCAGACCAGCACACAAGGCTCCAGCCGCCCCCTTGCACAACATCAATCACATGACATGCTCAGGCACCTCCTCCGCCAGACCCACCCCCCCAACGCCAGCGCCAGTGCCACCCGAACACACTGTATCAGGCACTTAGATCGTCACTGCCATTATTTTTACTGGTAACCTTTTCCTGTCACTGACATTTATTGTCATTTTTTTACTGTCTGACGATTGGCAACACTGCTCTGAAGCCTCCTAGGACATAGAAACCAGTGCCATAAGCCAAAGAATATATCACCAGCATACCACAGATCTTTGAAATATTGTCTGAACGTTTATTCGGGTGATCACTTCACAGTAGTAAAGTGCATTGTTTCGGGGCCACGCAGGACCCCATCATCAGGCATGTGTCACATGCTGGTGTGCTGGCAATATATACCTTAGGAAGATATATATATAAGAAACAAAGATGGTAGCACAGGACCCAGCCTGCGGTAGCGGCATAGCGAATAATAGCAGGACAACACTGACTTCACTGGGGGTGAGTATGTGAATTGTGGTGAGCACTAGTGAAAAAGGTAAGAGGGGGAAAAAAACATATGGGAGTGAAGTTTCTCTTTGACTTGATGGACATCAGAATGAATTTTGGCTGATTTATTGTGTACTGTCAGCTTTGTTCCCTTAAGCTGGTCATAGATAGATGGAAGTTTGTCAGTTTCCTGCTGAACAGGGGCTGAATTATAATCCGTCTATGGCTATTACCATTAATGAGAAGTCGATCTTAATGATCAACTTCTCCTGAATGATCTTGTTGCAGCTCTGATCAGTGTTTTCTGACAGCGGAGGAATCCCTGCTGTCAGAATACAATAACACATGGTGGAGGATTCCTCTATACACCTCTCTTGAGTGAATTGGAAAATATGTTCAGGTTTTTTTTCAATCAGACCAGCGCCATGTACTGTATGCGCAGCTTTAATCTAAACTTTCACAACTCTTATGTTTCCTTGTATGTCTTTGGGCCCAGGACTAAGGATGAGCCGAACACCCCCCTGTGCAAAAAAAAGTTTTAAAAACTGACGTTTTTTCAGGAGCAGTGAATTTAATAATGCTAAAAGTGAAACAATAAAAGTGTAATATTACTTTAAATTTCGTACCTGGGGGGGGTGTAAAGTCAGCATGTGAAAAAGAGCATGTTTCCCGTACATAGAACTGTCCCTGCACAAAGTGTCATTTCTGAAAGAAAAAAGGCATTTAAAACTGGCTTTGCGGCTCTAATGAATTGTCGGCTCTGGCAATTACAGAGATGATTCATTCATAAAAATAAAAATAAAAAAGCTGGGGGTCCCCCCAAATTCCATTAACAGGCCCTTCAGGTCTGATATGGATATTAAGGGGAACCCTGCCGTCAATTAAAAAAAAAAATGACGTGGGGTTCCCCCCAAATATCCTTACCAGACCCTTCAGGTCTGGTGTGGATTTTAAGGGGAACTCCACCCCAAATTTAAAAAAAATGGCGTGGAGTTCCCCCAAAAATCCACATCAGACCTTTATCCGAGCATGTTAACCTGGCCGGCCACAGAAAAGAGGGGGGGACAGAGTGCGGCCCCCCCTCTCCTGAACCGCACCAGGCTACATGCCCTCAACATGGGGAGGATGTCCCCATGTTGATGGGGACAAGGGCCTTATCCCCACAACCCTTGCCCGGTGGTTGTGGGGGTCTGCGGGCAGGGGGCTTATCAGAATCTGGAAGACCCCTTTAACAAAGGGGACCCCCAGATCCTGCCCCCCCCCTATGTGAATTGGTAATGGGGTACACTGTACCTCTACCATTTCACAAAGGAAGTGTAAATAGTTAAAAAAAAACACGCAGACACCGTAGAAAAAAATCCTTTATTAATAATGCCAAAGGAAGACTTAACCAAACTTAACCAAACTTAACCCGCATCTTTGTACAGGAACACAGCCCCAGCCTTCCTCTTGCCCATAGGCTTCCTCTTGCCCATATATTGGTGACATCTCAACCAAAGTAAAATGACTGGATTTTTACAGTTCAGTTCTATAATACTAAGTGTGCCAAAGCAGTACACAATATGACCAGAAATCTTATGCCGCGTACACACCATCACTTTTTGTGATGAAAAAAAACGACATTTTTAAAAACGTCATTTAAAATGACCGTGTGTGGGGAAAACGTTGTTTTATGTCTTCTGAAAAACAAAAAAAAAAAAATTCGAGCATGCTTCAATTTTTTGTGTCGTTTTTCAAAACATTGTTTTTTGTGTCACAAAAAAATCGCTGTGTGTAGCTAAAACGACGTTTAAAACTACGTTTTTAAACCCGCGCATGCTCAGAAGCAAGTTATGAAGCGAGCTTCAATGGAAAAGAGTGCTGAACGTAACCTCGCTTTTCTAGAGCATTTTGAAAAAACGATTGTGTGTAGGCAACGTCGTTTTTGAAAATGAAGTTTCAAAAACGTCGTTTTTTTACTTCACAAAAAAATGTCGTCTGTACGCGGCATGATGCTTAAAACTCCACATCAAACTCCACCAACCAACTACCCAACCCCATCCCCACCATTCTCAGACTGATGGAATTGTAAAGGATTCCATGGAATGTCACATACCAAGTCCAGGGAAAACGTGTCGGCATCAGTGCCCTATGTACAGGTCATTAACAGATACCACATGCAGCTATCTATGCCATGAAGAATCTTCTGCTGACAGCTCTCCATTCAGCACATTCCCATATAACTTTAGCTACACCAGTGGCTGACTTGCTACTGTTGAGGTATTGTGCAATCCATTTAATCTCAGACTTATTACTTTTTAGGTGGTTTACATTTTTGTAGGTAATATAACTTTACAGATGTTTCTCCTGTATCTAAAACATTACTTTCCAACTTGTAACTGCCTTTGCTGGTTGTCTATGTAGACACTCATGGGGGGAGATTCAGATGGAGATACGACGGCGTATCTCCTGATACGCTGTCGTATCTCTGAGATCCGACGGTTGGATCTATGCGACTGATTCATAAGAATCAGTTACGCATAGATCTCCCTTAGATCCGACAGGTGTAAGTGACTTACACCGTCGGATCTTAGGCTGCAATCTCCCGCCGGCCATTAGGTGGCGCTTCCATTTGTATACGCGACGAATATGCAAATGAGGAGATCCGCCGATTCAGAAACGAACGCCCGCCCGTTGCTTTTTTTTTACGCCGTTTGCGTTCGGCTTTTTCCGGCGGATAGTTACCCCTGCTATATGCGGCGTATCCAATGTTAAGTATGGCCGTCGTTCCCGCGCCGAGTTTTGAATTTTTACGTCGTTTGCGTAAGTCGGTCACGAATACGGATGGACGTAATTTACTTTCACGCCGAAACCAATGACGTCCTAGCGACGTCATTGGGAGCAATGCACGCCGGGAAAATTCGCGGACGGCACATTTAAATACTACACTCCCCCTAGCCGCGGAATTTGAATTCTGCTGGGGGATTTACGATCCGCCGGCGCAAGTTTCGAGGTAAGTGCTTTCTGAATACTGCACTAGCCTCTCAAATTTTCGCCGGCGGATCGTAAATCAGATAGATTACGCAGATCTAAAGATCCACTAATCTATCTGAATCTAGCCCAAGGTATCTAAAGTTTTTTAAAGTAATTTTTTTAACCACTTGACAACTGGGCACTTAAACACCCTTAATAACCAGACCAATTTTCAGCTTTCGGTGCTCTCACATTTTGAATGACAATAACTCAGTCATACAACACTGTAACCAAATGAAATTTTTGTCCTTTTTTTCCCACAAATAGAGCTTTCTTTTGGTGGTATTTGATCACCTCTGCGGTTTTTATTTTTTCCGCTAATAATGAAAAAAGAACGAAAATTTTGTAAAAAAATGATTTTTTTTTCATTTCTATTATAAAATTTTGCAAAAAATGAATTTTTCTTCATAAATTTGGCCTAAAATGTATACTGCTACATATCTTTGGTAAAAAAAAAAAAAAAATTTGGATATTATTTAGTCTGGGTGAAAGTTATAGGGTCTACAAGCTATGGTACCAATTACTGAAAATTGATCAATTTGATCACACCCGATGTACTGACAGCCTCTCTCATTTCTTGAGACCCTAACATGCCAGAAAAGTACAAATACCCCCCAAATGACCCCTTTTTGGAAAGAAGACATTCCAAGGTATTTAGAAAGAGGCATGGTGAGTTTTTAGAAGTTGTAATTTTTTCCCACAATTCTTTGCAAAATCAAGATTTTTTTTTTTTTTTTTTTTTTCACAAAATGTTCATATTCGCCGGTTATTTCTCACACACAGCATATGCATAACACTAATTACACCCCAAAACACATTCTGCTATTCCTCCCGAGTATGCCGATACCAAATGTGTGAGACTTTTACACAGCGTGGCCACATACAGAGGCCCAACATGCAGGGAGCACCATCAGGCGTTCTGGAGCACCCAGACCAATTCTGACATTTCTCTCCTACATGGAAAAATCATCATTTATTTGCTAGAAAATTGCATAGAACCCCAAAACATTATATATGCTTTTTTAGCAAAAACCCTAGAGAATACAATGGCGGTCGTTGCAACTTTTTATCGCGCACGTTATTTTCGCAGCAATTGTTCGAATGCGTTTTTTTGGAAATAAAACGGTTTTGTGCTTTTAAAAAAAACAAAAACATTAAAGTTAGCCCAATGTTTTTGCATAATATGAAAGATGAAGTTACGCCGAGTCAATAGATACCCAACATGTCACCCTTCAATATTGCACAC
Organism: Rana temporaria; assembly: GCF_905171775.1. Taxonomy (NCBI): domain Eukaryota; kingdom Metazoa; phylum Chordata; class Amphibia; order Anura; family Ranidae; genus Rana; species Rana temporaria. The sequence continues at coordinate 386,756,274 of NC_053492.1, forward strand.
GCTTGTGGAATGGCGCCAAACTTCGCTACTTAAAAATCCCCATAGGCGACGCTTTAAATATTTTTACTGGTTACATCTTTTTAGTTGGAGAAGAGCTCTAGGGCCAAAAGTATTGCTCTTGCTCCAACGTTCGCAGCGATACCTCACATGTGTGGTTTGAACACCGTTTTCATATGTGGGCGGGACTTACGTGTGCGGTCGCTTCTGTATACGAGCACGCAGGAACAGGGGCGCTTTAAAAAAAAAAAATATTTTTATTGTTCATTTCACTTTATTTATTTTAGTTTGATACGTTTTTTCCCCAAAAATAAATGTTTTGATCACTTTTATTCCTATTACAAGGAATGTAAACATCCCTTGTAATAGGAATATAGCATGACAGGTCCTCTTTACAGTGAGATGTGGGGTCAATAAGACCCCACATCTCACCTCTAGGCTGGGAAGCCTGAAAAAAAATTAAAAAAAATAAAACGATCCTGGTTTCGATCGTAGCGGTGAGTCAGAAGAGGCACCAGAGGGAGAAGGGAGGGGAGACGTCCCCTTTCGCCTCCCGTAAGAACGATCAAGAGGCGGAACAGCCGACATGATTGTTCTTACGGTGTAGGGAATCGCCGGCTGAAAAAAATGATATCTGAATGATGTCTGTAGCTGCAGGCATCATTTAGATATCCCTGCACAAAGTCAAGGACGTCATGACGGCCGGCGGGCGGGAAGTGGTTAAAACGCATTTTTTTCCCAGAGTATTTTCTGGGTACTGCAGAGTATTAGCCGGGGTATTGCAGAGTATTGGTGTTGGGGAATTGCAGAGTATTGGTGTTGGGGTATTGCAGAGTATTGGTGTTGGGGTATTGCAGAGTATTGGTGTTGGGGTATTGCAGAGTATTGGTGTTGGGGTATTGCAGAGTATTGGTGTTGGGGAATTGCCGAGTATTGGTGCGGGGGTATTGCCGAGTATTGGTGCGGGGGTATTGCAGAGTATTGGTGCGGGGGTATTGCAGAGTATTGGTGCGGGGGTATTGCAGAGTATTGGTGCGGGGGTATTGCAGAGTATTGGTGTTGGGGTATTGCAGAGTATTGGTGCGGGGGTATTGCAGAGTATTGGTGCGGGGGTATTGCAGAGTATTGGTGCGGGGGTATTGCAGAGTATTGGTGCGGGGGTATTGCAGAGTATTGGTGCGGGGGTATTGCAGAGTATTGGTGCGGGGGTATTGCAGAGTAATTGCGCAGAGTAATTGTGCAGGGGTATTGCAGAGTATTGCCGGGGAGCAATGCAGAGTATTGCCGGGGAGCAATGCAGAGTATTGCCGGGGAGCAATGCAGAGTATTGCCGGGGAGCAATGCAGAGTATTGCCGGGGAGCAATGCAGAGTATTGCCGGGGAGCAATGCAGAGTATTGCCGGGGAGCAATGCAGAGTATTGCGCAGGGGGTATGCAGAGTATTGCACAGGGGGTATGCAGAGTATTGCGCAGGGGGGTATGCAGAGTATTGCGCAGGGGGGTATGCAGAGTATTGCGCAGGGGGTGGTATGCAGAGTATTTCGCAGGGGGGTATGCAGAGTATTTCGCAGGGGGGTATGCAGAGTATTTCGCAGGGGGGTATGCAGAGTATTTCGCAGGGGGGTATGCAGAGTATTGCGAAGGGGGGTATGCAGAGTATTGCGCAGGGGAGGTATGCAGAGTATTGCGCAGGGGGGGTATGCAGAGTATTTCGCAGGTGGGGGGTATGCAGAGTATTTCGCAGGTGGGGGGTATGCAGAGTATTTCGTAGGGGGGGTATGCAGAGTATTGCGCAGGGGGATATGCAGAGTATTGCGCAGGGGGGGTATGCAGAGTATTGCGCAGGGGGGGTATGCAGAGTATTGCGCAGGGGGGTATGCAGAGTATTGCGCAGGGGGGTATGCAGAGTATTGCGCAGGGGGGTATGCAGAGTATTGCCGGGGGTATGCAGAGTATTGTAGGGGGGGTATTGCAGAGTGTATTGCACAGTATTGCAGAGTATTGTAGGGGGTATGCAGAGTATTGCAGAGTATTGTAGGGGGTATGCAGAGTATTGCAGAGTATTGTAGGGGGTATGCAGAGTATTGCAGAGTATTGTAGGGGGTATGCAGAGTATTGCAGAGTATTGTAGGGGGTATGCAGAGTATTGTAGGGGGTATGCAGAGTATTGTAGGGGGTATGCAGAGTATTGCAGAGTATTGTAAGGGGGGGTATTGCAGGGGGTTTCAGGGATGGCTGAGCAGGGATGGATGGATCTGTGACTGCAATAGTCACAGATCCATCCACAGCGCTGCTGACACCCGCGCTCCCCCCTCTCACACTGTACCGCTCGGTACAGAGAGAGGAGGGAGGAACCGGCGTCATCAAAAGACGCCGGTTTGTTTACATGTGATCGCTCCGTCATTGGACGGAGCGATCACATGGTAAACGGCCGCTATCAGCGGCCGTTTACCGCGATTCGTGATCGGCCGGGTCCTCTGGACCCGGCGGTCACGGATGTTCCCGTGTGCGCGTCCCAGGGGACGCGCGGGAGACGGACTCTGGGAGGACGTACATTGACGCCCTCCTAGAGTTAACCACCCGCCCTGTAGACGTATATTGTCTATAGGGCGGTTACCAAGTGGTTAAATATCCACCCTCCACTCTACTGACCAGACTGATACCTTAAAGTGGAAGTTCAGGCAAAACCTAAGTAACACTAAACCTGCTCTCTGACACATTTTAAACCTAATTTTTTCTAACCTTGTAAAGCAAAAAATTGCTATACTTGCCTATTCTGCAGCCAATCCGGTTTGATCCCAGATTTAGCTGTCAGAAGCAGCTTCTGTTTGAAGCGGATGCAGGAGAGGAAGCACACAATGGAATCCCTATATATACTAAGTCTATGGGTGACATCACTTCCCAGGCATTTCCCAGCCGTTGTCAGTCTTCTCCTGCACATTTTTTTTGCCGCTGGAAACCCGGGCCGAATTGGCTGCAGAATAGATAAGTACAGCAATTTTTGCTTTGCAGGATAGGTTAGATTTAGAATGTGGCAGAGAGCAGGTTTAGAGTTAGTTAGTTTTCGCCTAGACTTACATTAGTGCCAGTTCACACTAGTGCGATGCGAATTCAGTGCGGGTTTCCGCATCGCACAGTGGTTCACACTGAGATCTGCAAAACCTCTGCGGGTGTTAATGTAAAGTTAATGACACCCCCAGATTGGTCAGCAAATTGGATTGCATAAGTGTGAACACCCATGCTATCCGATTCCAGTGAGGACCAAAAAAAGAGTCCTGCACCATTTTGGTGCCAATGTGATGCGATTTTAGCCATACGGTTTGTATGGCTGAAATCGCATCGCACACATGTGATCTGAACAGCAATGCGATGCAAATCACATGCGATGTCTGGCATCGCACTAGTGTGAACCGGGCCTAAAGGAAACCTGTACTGGGAGAAAAAGCCTATGATTGTTCACCTACTTCTAAAATGAGTGAATGAAACAGAACAAGTAGGCAGATCTGAAAAATCTGAGTATAGTCAGAATTCCTAATCTGTGTTATTTTTTGGGGGGTAAGCAATTTAGTAAGGCATGATGCCAGTGGGTTTGCATAACAGCCAGAACATTTTGCCAGAGGATAATTCAGCAATGGCAGCCTCCACACTTTCTTAGTATATTATACTTTTAAAGGGGTTGTAAAGGTTTGTTTTTATTTTCTAAATAGGTGTAACGCCACTGGCGTTATTCACTGTGAGACGAGCGCAGCTTTGTTTACTTCCTTCAGCTGCGCTCGTCTCTTGGCTAGCCCAGCGTCACTTCCGGTGCGCCGCGCTTGCGTTCCACGCTGGAACGCGGAAGTGCGTCCAGCGTGGCTGGCTCTTTCCCGCGGTTCGCGGGCTATTTAAACCCACTACACTGACGGCAGGGTGTTCCGCTATTTTGTTGGACCCCTGCCGTCACCCAGGACCTGGAACTGACACCCCTGTGAACCTGCTACTCCAGCCATCAGGTCAACCTCTCCAGGAAGCAGCTCACCTTCTCCAGGAACCAGCTCACCCCCTCCAGGAATCAGCTGACCATCTCCAGGCTACAGCACTACAGGGATTACATCCCAACCTAAAACAACTGTCTACAGGGAGGATTCCTAACAGCCTGCGTCCAGGATTCCAGCATACACTTCCTTCATCTAAACCAGCAGTACCGCAAGTATCTCTAACTAAACATTCCAGTATAAGGCTATTGTATGCTGTTAGTTCATGGACTTTGCCTGTTACTCTACCTTAATTGTTTAGAGGAGATCTGCTAGAAGATACATGAGTAGAAGCTGTATGCTTAATTATTGGATTCTATACACTGATTGAAATCATAGACTTTTATATAGCACTATTGTAATTCTCGAGAGATATTACATAGTCTGGCACACATCTATATTGCAGTATAGAAGCTTATGAGTTAATAAGCTCTTTGATTATGTTGGTACTTCATTTGAGGTTGTGATGAGATAAAACCATTAACTCTTAAATATATATATATAGAGTGACTAATTGGTTTGTATTCTGAGAAACCTCTGCAGTTGAGATCCATTTAATCAAATTATATACATAAAGACAGGATCGTCACAATAGGTTCCTTTAAGCTAGTGCGTTGTTTGTTCACTTACCTTTTCCTTCGATTTCCCTTCTAAATGTTTTTTTCTTTGTCTGAATTTCTCACTTCCTGTTCCTCCTCGGTAAGCTTGCCCCCATCATCCGAGCCGTTCTGGCTGGGGGTTAGTCAGCGTGCTCGCCCCCTCCCTTGGGACTACATCCCTGCGGGGAGACGCTTCACAGAAAAAAACATTTAGAAGGGAAATTGAAGGAAAAGGTAAGTGAACCAACAATGCACTAGCTTAAAGGTACCTATTTAGAAAATATTTAAACTCCTTTAAATACATAAATGGCAAATATAGAAGGCAAATGGTGCTCCCTCTGGTGCTGACTGCATGATCAGCTGCCTAGAGGTTACCGTATATACTCGAGTATAAGCTGAGAAAATGCCCCCCTCGGCTTATACTCAAGTCACCTTTTTGTGCCTAATCTCCCGGACTTTGAGGACCCAGTACAGGCCGGCCGAAGGTCCCCTGGACCCCAAACACCTATAGCCCCACTCTTCCTCTACAAGTGTGCAACGTTTGCTGTCTGGGGGACCTACGGCCGGGGAGCACCGATTTTTCAAAGCCAGGCACCCCTTCTATATACCATGTTAAACGTAAGTCTAGTCATGGACACGGTGAGGCATGGGCACAGTGAGGCATGGGCACAGTGAGGCATGCACATGGACACAGTGAGGCACAGTGAGGCGTGCACATGGACACAGTGAGTCATGCAGATGGACAGCCTAGGCTTATATTCGAGTCAATACATTTTCCCATTTTTTTGTGCCTCGGGTCGGCTTATACTCGAGTATATACAGTATGGTAGTTATATGTTTCTGCTGCTCATTTTTTATTCTTCCCTTATTACAAATCACATAGTCAAATGCCAGTGCTTTAATCACATTACTTCTGGTGATGGTATACACTGTACAGATTTGTTGTAGCTTGAAGGTCAGTCAGTGGTGGCCCACGTGTTATGTTTTTTCTGAAAGCTGTATGGATTCTTTTTAAGAAACCAACTACTAGCACAAAAAGAGGCACAGAGAGGTCATTCATGGGCATGAAGTGTGAAAAACAACTTTATCTAAGCATTACATGTTCTCCATTATCTCTTCATGTGTCTTCTTCTCCAGCTATAGGCAGCTGCTGGCAGGTTTACACCAACTGGCATAGGAGTCTATATAAAGCTATGCCAAGTTTTCCAGGATATCTCCTTCCTGAACTTAGACATACAAGCATGGGCTTCATAAATAGTGCATAAATATGTATTTGACAGCTTTGCACGTGGAACAAATTACTTTTACCTTGAATTACTGTGCAGATGTTTTTCAAAACTCTATACAGTTATGCATTACATTTTACAAACCTAAATTCTTTATTTGTTAAATATCACAAAATACACCATTCAGGCTAGTGTATCTACATCCCAGCAGGATGTTTTTAAAGGAAGGAATGCAAATTGAATCAGATTTTGAAACGGTTTTTCAATGAATACATTAATTTCTACTTAGAGACACCTGCATTCAGAACTAAAGTAAAAACTGACAAACTGTGTTTAGAGGGACAATCATTTGCTAAGGTTCATGGTTCTCATCCACTATTTAATGGACTAATGGTTGTCAACAGAATGTCTGTTACTGGTCTAAAAATGCCCATTGTTTATTTAGCCTTGAATGTAATATTCATATCATTCCATAAGATACTTTAAAGTGGTTGTAAACCCACTTTGCAAAAAAAATGAAAAATAAAAAAAATCTAACACCTGCAAGACAAAGGCATAATGAGCTAGTATGCATAGCTATACTAAAAGCAGTGGCACGTACATACATTGCTTCAGTGTGCATGTGACGATTACATCAGCACATGCAAATACAGGGGATATCTCCTAAACCGTTCAGGTTTATGAGATATCCTGGGTAGCTACAGGTAAGCCTTATTATAGGCTTACCTGAAGCATAAAGTGTGTTGTAAGGGTTTACAACCACTTTAATGGCATTTAGCCTATAGTGGACCTACAGTTGTGCTCATAAGTTTACAGAATTTATGATTTATTGGCCATTTTTCAGAGAATATAAATGATAACAAAAACAAGTTGACACAAAGGGGTTTGAATGGCTATTAAAGATAACCATCCTCACCTGTGATCATGGGCGTCCGCTGAAATTTGTTCGGGGGGGGGGCTTCGGCAGCGGCAATACACAGTCACATTTAACCCTGTCTTCAACCGCTAGCTGGGGTTTAAACCCCCCCCCCCCTCTAGAGGCCGAATAGGATGGATGGTGTCAGTAGGGCAGTGGGCGGTGTTAGAAGAGCAGTGGACGGTGTCAGTAGTTTTTTATTTATTTTTTTACAAATTTATTTTTACATTTTTTAACAGTCTTGTTGGGGGGCTTTGGTGAAATATCAGGGGACTAAACAGACCCCTGATAGCTCACTTTTGAAAAATAGAAAGGGACTGAGTGTGAATTCTCCAGTTCCTTTCTCTGAGGCATAATAAACATAGTAAATTGGAACAAATATACTCTCTGTGTACCAAACTTTTCCTGATTCCCTCAATCTCTGTGACTGGTCCCCTGCAGCTTCTGTTAAAGTTGTGACAGGCTGTGGTAGCACTCCATCATCCTTATTGTACCATATAGGGTTAATGTTCCTGTATGGTATGCAATGATGCTGAGGCTTTGGGTTGAGGAGGAGAGCAGTGCAGCTGGCTTGAAGATGAAAACATAGAAGTACAAGTGGTAATTTCCCCCCAGCAGTGCAAGGGTGGACTTTTCCCTTTCCTGGAGGTGGGCTGTATTCTGTATGTCTCTTTATACTCATGACAATGTCAGGAATATACTGGAACTTTTCAGGTTCTACATAGAAAGTATTCCACTATATTAAAAATAATAATTTTTAATAAGATATGGTGTGTGTGTGGAATGCATCCATGTGGAGCCTGAAAAGTGCAGTCCACGCTGACTTCCAGGGGAGGGGAATTGACCTATGGAGCGGATGCCCATGCCTGTGATCTGTTTGTTTGTAATTAGTGTGTGTATATAAAAGGTCAATGAATTTCTGGACTCCTGACAGACCCTTGCATCTTTCATCCAGTGTTGCACTGATATTTCTGGATTCTGAGTCATGGGGGAAGCAAAACAATTGTCAATGGATCTGCGAGAAAATGTAGTTGAACTGTATAAAACAGGAAAGGGATATAAAAAGATATCCAAGGAATTGAGAATGCCAATCAGCAGTGTTCAAAATCTAATCAAGAAGTGGAAAATGAGGGGTTCTGTTGAAACCAAACGGTCAGGTAGATCAACTAAAATTTCAGCCACAACTGCCAGGAAAATTGTTCGGGATGCAAAGAAAAACCCACAAATAACTTCAGGTGAAATACAGGACTCTCTGAAAACATGTGGTGTGGCTGTTTCAAGATGCACAATAAACAGACAGATATCTCACCGCTCCAGGTGAGCCCCGTGAGCAATCAAGGGTTGTTGAACCACCAAGGTGCTGGCAATGCTAATGATAGCAAATAAATGGATGAGAACTGGACAGCCGCACTCCAAAATCACTTAAAAAAGTTGTCTTTTTATTTTTCAACTGCACAAACAGTCACTGCAAACCAACAAGATACAGTATGCCCGACGCGTTTCGCACTTACAGTCAGTGCTTAGTCATGGCTGTATGACAATAAGGAGGCACTTGAAGAAAGATGGGATGCATGGTCAAGTAGCCAGAAGAAAGCCATTACTACGCAAATTCCACAAAGTATCCTGCTTACAATACGCCAAACAGCACAGAGACAAGCCTCAAACCTTCTGGCACAACGTCATTTGGAGTGATAAGACCAAAATTTTGCTTTTTGGCCACATCCATAAATGGAGTCAACAAGGCCTATGATGAATGGTACACCATTCCTACTGTGAATCACAGAGGTGGATCGCTGATGTTTTGGGGATGTGTGAGCTACAAAGGCACAGGAAATTTGGTCAAAATTGATGTCAAGATGAATGCAGCATGTTATCAAAAAATCCTGCAGGAACATTTGCATTCATCAGCCAGGAAGCTGCACATGGGACATACTTGGACATTCCAACATGACAATGATCCAAAACACAGGGCCTTGTCAATCTGTCATTGGCTACAGCAGAATAAAGTGAAGGTTTTGGAGTGACCATCTCAGTCTCCTGACCTCAATATCATTGAGCCACTCCAGGGAGATCTCAAACGTGCAGTTCATGCAACTCACACGATTTCACTCCCCCCGGCAATCCCGATTTCGACCACGATTACAGAGACATCTGTGTTTCTGCACAGATGTCAATGTAAATCGCTGGCCAAAATCGCAAAAGTAGTACAGACTTTTTGAAATTGGTGCAGCGCGGCGTCGCACCGATTAGGACGGTGCCTTTGCCGGCAAATGCAGCCGATTTGACATGCGATTTGACAAATCACACTAGTGTAAACCAGGGCTTACAGAGATCACAGGTCTCTCTCTAACAATGCCTTTGTCCCCCTTTTTTTTATAGAAGGATGGCATCATCTTTGTTCAGGCATCATCCAGGGTCAGCGTATACTTCCTGGTCTGATATTCTGGCTTAGAAATGCTGGTTCCCAGTAATGTTGCCCGTAGTAGATTGGTGACATTATCTCAACTAAAGAAAGTCTATGGCTTATTTTTACTGATTAAAGATTGAGCATTTAGAAAATTATAAATGTTGCTATATATAGTGACATGTTGGGGATTTATTCAAGCAGACGTGTATATGTGTGTAGATGTATATACGGACGCACACACGTATGCTGTGTGTGTGTGTGTGTGTGTGTGTATATATATATATATATATATATATATATATATATAATGGGGTAGATTCAGGTAGCTTTGCACAGTTTTTACGGAGGCGCAGGGCAACGTTTTTGCCCTGCGCCCCCGCAAATTATCTGCGCTACCCTTGATTCACGGAGCAGTAGCTCCGTAAATTTCGTGGGCGCTCCGGCAAAATGCCCGGCGTAAGCGCGCGCAATTTAAATGATCCCGTAGGGGCGGGAATCATTTAAATTAGGCGCGTTCCCGCGCCGAGCGTAGGGCGCATGCTCCGTCGGGAAACTTTCCCGACGTGCATTGCGGCAAATGACGTCGCAAGGACGTCATTTGCTTCAAAGTGAACGTAAATGGCGTCCAGCGCCATTCACGATTCACTTACGCAAACGACGTAAAATTTAAACTTCGCGACGCGGGAACGACGGGTATACGTAACATTGGCTGCCCCTGCTATTAGAAGGAGCAGCCTTACGCGAAACCCGACGGACGGAAACGGCATAAACTGCGTACGCAGGGCTCGCGTAACGTTGTGAATCGGCGCTCGTATGCAATTTGCATACTTTACGCTGACCACAATGGGAACGCCCCCTAGCGGCCAACGTAAGAATGCAGCCTACGATATGACTGGCATAAGAGCCTTATGCTAGTCATATCTTAGGCTGTCGTCGGCGTAACGAGGTTCCTGAATCAGGAGCATTCGTAACGCCGGCGCAGGTAAGCAATTGTGCTGCATAACTATGGTTACGCAGACGCAATTGCTTCTTGAATCTAGGCCACTGTATATATGTATTTACACACACACACAGTATCTCACAAAAGTGAGTACACCCCTGTTAATATTTTATTATATCTTTTCATGTGATAACACTGAAGAAAATACACTTCGCTACAATGTAAAGTAGTGAGTGTACAGCTTGTATAACAGTGTACATTTGCTGTCCCCTCAAAATAACTCAACACACAGCCTAATGTAGTGTGTAAACCACTGGCAAGTGGAAATGTCCAAATTGGGCCCAAAGTGTAAATTTTTTTGTGTGGCCAGCATTATTTTCCAGCACTGCCTTAACCCTCTTGGGCATGGAGCTCACCAGAGCTTCAGAGGTTGCCACTGGAGTCCTCTTCCACTCCTCCATGACGACATCCCAGAGCTGGCGGATGTTAGAGACTTTGTGCTCCTCCACCCTCCGTTTGAGGATGCCCTGCAGATGCTCAATAGGGTTTAGGTCTGAAGACATGATTGGTCAGTCCATCACCTTTACCCTTAGCTTCTTTAGCAAGGCAGTGGTCATAGTAGGGGTGTGTTTGGGGTCGTTATCATGTTGGAATACTGCCCTGCGGCCCAGTCTCCGAAGGGAGGGGATCATGCTCTGCTCTCAGACCATGACACTCCCCCCACCATGCTTCACTGTAGGCAAGACACACGCTTGACACCATCTGAACCAAATAAAGTTAATTTTGGTTTTATCAGACCACAGGACATGGTTCCAGTAATCCATGTCCTTAGTCTGCTTGTCTTCAGCAAACTGTTTGTAGGATTTCTTGTGCATCATCTTTAGAAGAGGCTTCCTTCTGGTACGACAGCCATGCAGGCCAATTTGAGAAAACATATGTTTTTCAAAGCGAGAAAATATTTTTTTTTTTAAAACCTAGAATTTTTTTTAATTTGAATCCTCCATAGCAACCATCCATAGCAACCAATCCATAGCACCCTGTCCATAGCAAACAGTCCATAGCAAACAGTCCATAGCAACCATGCAAAATGAGAATATTTTTTTTTCAAAATGGGAAAATATGTTTTCAAAATGAGAATTTATTTGAACCAGTCCATAGCAAGCAGTCCATAGCAACCAGTCCATAGCAACCAATCCATAGCAAACAGTCCATAGCAACCAGTCCATAGCAACCATGCAAAATGTTAAAAATAAATCCAAACCAGACTTTTTTTTATGAGAATTTTTTTTATTCTTTTTTGAAAATTTGAACCATCCATAGCAACCAGTCCAAAGCAACCATCCATAGCCACCAGTGCATAGCAACAGTCCATAGCAATTGCTGCAGAGGTTTAAGGGGTCAGCCTGTCAGTGCTCAGACCTTATGCCGCACTCTGCATCAATTTGGTCTGTATGACTGTCACCCCAGAAGGAAAAAATAGAGAAAAAAATAAATACAAATTAAATCACCCCCATCCCCGCAAGCTCGTGCAGCAAAGAAAACGAATACGGAAGTCGCGCCCGCATATGTAAACGGTGTTCAAATCACACATGTGAGGTATCACTGCGATCGTCAGAGCGAGAGCAATAATTCTAGCTCTAGTCCTCCTCTGTAACTCTAACCTGGTAACCGTAAAAAAAGTTTAAAGCGTCGCCTATGGAGATTTTTAGGTACCGTAGTTTGTCGCTATTCCACGAGTGCTTGCATTTATAAAGCATAACATGTTTGGTATCTATTTACTCAGCGTAACATCATCTTTCACATTATACAAAAAAATTGGGCTAACTTTACTTTTTAATTTTTTTTTAATTCATGAAAGTACATTTTTCCCAAAAAGTTGCGTTTAAAACACTGCTGCACAAATACTGTGTGACATAAAATATTGCAACAATCGCCATTTTATTCTCTAGATTCTCTGCTAAAAAAATATATATAATGTTTGGGGGTAATTTTCTAGCAAAAAATATACGGATTTTAACTTGTAAACACCAAATGTCATGCCGCGTACACACGGTCGTTTTTCGGCATGAAAAAAAATGTAATTTTTAAAAACGTCATTTAAAATGATCGTGTGTGGGCTTCACATAGTTTTTCGTGTTGTTAAAAATTATCGTGTGTGGGCAAAAACGACGTTTTAAACCCACGCATGCCCAGAAGCAAGTTATGAGATGGGAGCGCTCGTTCAGGTAAAACTACCATTCATAATGGAGTAAGCACATTCATCACGCTGTAACAGACAAAAAAGCGCGAATCGTCTTTTACTAACAAGGAATCAGCTAAAAGCAGCCCAAAGGTGAATAGAACTTCCCCTTTAGAGTGCCGTCATACGTGGTGTACGTCCAGGGGCGGACTGACAACTCATGGGGCCCCCCAGGCAATAGAAGACTATGGGGCCCCTGGGCTTACAGATGGCCACCACGCCAGGAGGCAGTGCAGAGGCGGGGCAGCTAAAATCTCGGGATTTTCACATCAGAAGCATGTTGGTTTCAGACATATCAGGAACAGATGTAAAAAAAACATAGATTTTTACATACTGTCCCTGGTTTTACCGAGCCTGGCAACCCTGATGGGGCCCCCTAGTGACATGGGGCCCTCGGGCAGTGCCCGAGTGACTCAATGGTCAGTCCGCCCCTGTGTACGTCACCGCGCTTTGTTCATCATTTTTCAAAAACGATGGTGTGTGGGCAACATCGTTTTTAATGATGAAGTTGGAAAAACGTCGGGCCAGATTAACAGAGCGAGTACGCCGGCGTATCTACTGATATGCCGGCGTACTTTCAAATTTGCCGTGTCGTATCTTTAGTTTGAATCCTCAAACCAAGATACGACGGCTTCTGGCTTCGATCCGACAGGCGTACGGCTTCGTACGCCTTCGGATTGTAGGTGCAATACTTCGGCGCCCGCTGGGTGGAGTTTGCGTCATTTTCCGCGTCGGGTATGCTAATTTGCTTTTTCCGTCGATCCACGAAGGTACGCGCGGCCGTCGCATTCTCTTAGGTCGTTGCTAGTCGGCTTTTCCCGGCGTATAGTTAAAGCTGCTATTTTGCGGCGTATAGATAGACTTGCCATGTTAAGTATGGCCGTCGTTCCCGCGTCGAAATTTGAAAAAAAAAAAATTCCGTAAGTCGTCCGTGAATAGGAAAGGACGTAACTCACTTCTAAGTTCAAAAAATGGCGTCGGTGCGACGTCATTTCGCGCAAAGCACGGCGGGAAATTTCAAAACGGAGCATGCGCTGTTCAATCGGCGCGGGGACGCGCTTCATTTAAATGAATCACGCCCACTACCCGCCGATTTGAATTACGCGCCAAGAGATACACTACGCCGCCGTAACTTACGGCGCGAAATCTTCCTGGATTTGACTTAGAGCCAGGTAAGATACGGCGGTGTAGCGTATCTCTGATACACTGCGCCTTTCTAAATCTCTGTGAATCTGGCCCGTCGTTTTTTGGACATGCTGAAAAACGTTGTTTTTTTCATGCCGAAAAACGACCGTGTGTACGCGGCATCAGAAATAGGCTTAGTCATGAAAGGGATAAATCTCCCTGATTTATTAAGTGGCTGCCTGTTTCATGGCCAGAAATAAATATCATAATTGCAGGACAAATTGCTTTCACTTTCCCTTAAGTGTCATCATACAAATTGCCACTACTTGTTTGCAATGCTTGTAAATGTTTAAAATACACCATTACATTCTTAATAAACAATTGCATTTCTGCTTCCTTGTGTTTTTTTGTCTGCTGTCAAATAAGCCAGTGATAAAAACGGTACTTGAACTGAGCTTTACATTACATAACCTCCTACAGTGTTATGTACACTTTGTAAGAATGTAGAGCTTCCATAGGGCATCCAAGTAGCTGCGATCCTGTTACTGGTAATCACCAGACTTCTTGTAAATAAATCCACTTAAAAGCCTGCTAAGAACTTGCAATCTTTGTAAAGTTTTCAGGCAGCCAGTAGGGGATTTGGCGGGCATTAACCATACTCATGTGAGGGTTACATAGTTACATAGTTACATAGTTACATAGTTAGTCAGGTCGAAAAAAGACACAAGTCCATCCAGTTGGCTGCTTGTGCTTAAGGGTGTGTAAGTGCAGCTTCTTTAACACTAGAACTAAAACATTCATTTGCTTTACAATATGCTTATAGTTTACTACATCAGCCCTCAAAATTTCCACTCGCCTACTAGCATTTGGCGAGTGGATTTAAGCTGGGGGCGAGTGATGACAGGGCTGCATGACCAATCTCCCTCCAATCTGTGCCTACACTTAGAGTCCCGATGAGATTGGCGGCCGAAGAGGAAAGGTGCATGCTCGGGAAAAGTAGTCTGTTGAGCCGCGCACAGGCAGAGCAGTACACAGGTGCTCTGCTTACAATTCTCATTAAGCCATGAGACCCAACAGTATGACCTCTCTGAGCCTGCCCCCCTCCCCCGGGCCCCGACCAATGTAGCTGGAGAGCAGAAAGTAATGAGTGAGGTGGAGGATTGCAAAAATTACCACTCCCGTGCAGCGCTCACTGAAAGTTGCCCTGACATGAGAGCGGCAGCCTTCTAGTTTGTGCAGTTTTCTTCTCCTTGTGCTCTATGTAAGTTTAGCCTGAGCACTGTGAACAGACTGGTCTCAATGTGTGCTGTGCGCTGTCAGTGTGCGCTGTGCTATGGTGTCAATGGCTGTGCAGTTGTGTGGATCTCAGCGCTGGATTGTACTCCCTCCCGCTGTGCTGCAGCTCCTCTCCTCTCTGCCAGCCTGAATAAAAGGGGGAAGTGGGGACATGCAAGCATGGAGCCGCACACACAGGCTCTTGATGATGAGATGAATGGGAGAGAGAGGGAGTATGGAAGGGAGTTGCAGAGGAGACAGCAAGAGAATGGGGAAGAGACCCAGTTCTAGTGCCCTGTCCCTCTGGTCTGCCCCCAGTGCCCTGTCCCTCTGGTCTGCCCCCAGTGCCCTGTCCCTCTGGTCTGCCCCCAGTGCCCTGTCCCATTTTGTTAAAGTTGTTGTTGGTAATATTTAATTTTGTAACTTGATTCTGCATAAAACATTGTCATTCCATGAGATAATCTACCAGGGCGTGTTTACGGGTGCAATTAGGTGCAGGGCAGTGTATGAATTAGGTGGGGCAACTGGTGGCGAGTAACTCTTGAGGCCTGGCTAGTGGCTCAGGACTTGAAATTTTTAGCCCTGTACTACATGATATATGCAGAAGGAAGAATATATCTAGTTTTAATACCCATGCTTACACATAATCGCACAATTATCAATAAATCATTACAGTTTTTTAAAATGAAATTCTAGCTATGACCTTTACCAGGTTTGTATTGCTATCCGTATGCCTGTTAGGGATATTTCCTCCCTCCTTCCTGTACTGATTATCCCAAAAGATACAAAAAAATTGCTTCATTGGGGACATAGGTAACAGTAAAGCCCTGTACACACGATCGGTTTGTCTGCTGAAAACCGACCGATGGACTGTTTTCATCAGACAGATGGACTCCCTATTTGTCCTGTTTTTGGAACCTCGCAAGGGACACCCTGCTTTTAAGTCCACCAGATAGACTTGGAGATGGATGAGAAATGTGATCTTACAGGGAGTGCAGAATTATTAGGGAAATGAGTATTTTGACCACATCATCCTCTTTATGCATGTTGTCTTACTCCAAGCTGTATAGGCTCGAAAGCCTACTACCAATTAAGCATATTAGGTGATGTGCATCTCTGTAATGAGAAGGTGTGTGGTCTAATGACATCAACACCCTATATCAGGTGTGCATAATTATTAGTCAACTTCCTTTCCTTTGGCAAAATGGGTCAAAAGAAGGACTTGACAGGCTCAGAAAAGTCAAAAATAGTGAGATATCTTGCAGAGGGATGCAGCACTCTTAAAATTGAAAAGCTTCTGAAGCGTGATTATCGAACAATCAATCGTTTCATTCAAAATAGTCAACAGGGTCGCAAGAAGCGTGTGGAAAAACCAAGGCGCAAAATAACTGCCCATGAACTGAGAAAAGTCAAGCGTGCAGCTGCCAAGATGCCACTTGCCACCAGTTTGGCCATATTTCAGAGCTGCAACATCACTGGAGTGCCCAAAAGCACAAGGTGTGCAATACTCACAGACATGGCCAAGGTAAGAAAGGCTTAAAGACGACCACCACTGAACAAGACACACAAGCTGAAACGTCAAGACTGGGCCAAGAAATATCTCAAGACTGATTTTTCTAAGGTTTTATGGACTGATGAAATGAGAGTGAGTCTTGATGGGCCAGATGGATGGGCCCGTGGCTGGATTGGTAAAGGGCAGAGAGCTCCAGTCCGACTCAGACGCCAACAAGGTGGAGGTGGAGTACTGGTTTGGGCTGGTATCATCAAAGATGAGCTTGTGGGGCCTTTTCGGGTTGAGGATGGAGTCAAGCTCAACTCCCAGTCCTACTGCCAGTTTCTGGAAGACACCTTCTTCAAGCAGTGGTACAGGAAGAAGTCTGCATCCTTCAAGAAAAACCTGATTTTCATGCAGGACAATGCTCCATCACACGCGTCCAAGTACTCCACAGCGTGGCTGGCAAGAAAGGGTATAAAAGAAGAAAAACAAATGACATGGCCTCCTTGTTCACCTGATCTGAACCCCATTGAGAACCTGTGGTCCATCATCAAATGTGAGATTTACAAGGAGGGAAAACAGTACACCTCTCTGAACAGTGTCTGGGAGGCTGCGGTTGCTGCTGCACGCAATGTTGATGGTGAACAGATGACAGAATCCATGGATGGCAGGCTTTTGAGTGTCCTTGCAAAGAAAGGTGGCTATATTGGTCACTGATTTGTTTTTGTTTTGTTTTTGAATGTCAGAAATGTATATTTGTGAATGTTGAGATGTTATATTGGTTTCACTGGTAAAAATAAATAATTGAAATGGGTATATATTTTTTTTGTTAAGTTGCCTAATAATTATGCACAGTAATAGTCACCTGCACACACAGATATCCCCCTAAAATAGCTAAAACTAAAAACAAACTAAAAACTACTTCCAAAAATATTCAGCTTTGATATTAATGAGTTTTTTGGGTTCATTGAGAACATGGTTGTTGTTCAATAATAAAATTAATCCTCAAAAATACAACTTGCCTAATAATTCTGCACTCCCTGTATGCCGTGTACACACGATCGGTTTATCCGATGAAAACAGTCCGATGGACTTTTTTCATCGGACAAACCGATCGTGTGTGGGCCCCATCGGTTTTATTTCCATCGGTGTAAAAAAATAGAACCTGTTTTAAATTTTTCCTATGGATAAAAAAAACGATAGAAAAATCAGATCGTCTGTATGGAACTCCATCGGTCAAAAATCCATGCATGCTCAGAATCAAGTCGACGCATGCTTGGAAGCATTGAACTTCATTTTTTTCGGCTCCTCGTAGTGTTGTACGTCACCGCGTTTGGACACGATCAGATTTTTGACTGATGGTGTGTAGGCAAGACTGACGAAAGTCAGCTTCATCGGATATCCGACGAAAAAATCCATCGGATTAGATTCCATCAGATATCTGATCGTGTGTACAGGGCTTAACTGTCTGAAAGGGCTCTGGCTTTTCTCCATTTTGTCTAAAACTAAAAGAAAGGGTTTGGTGAAGGGTTCCATGTCATAACTAGAGCACCTATCTAACACCCCAAAGGCAGCATAGCACCTCTAGAGGCAGGGGCAGGCTAGCATTTCACCCCAGGGCTGAGTCCATGGTTAAAATGGGGGGACGAGAGGATATTGGGTCACTCTTGTCTTTTTAAAGTTTTTTTGCAGTACTGTTAAAGAGGTGACGGTTAGTGTTCCCAGATACTGTAACAGATCACTTACAGACTCTCCAGATCAATGTCCAGATTCACAGTGTCAAAATCTTTAACCTGAACTGGCAATACTGTAAGCATGTTCCCAAATTTCACCAAGCCCTTCTGAGTGACCAGTCTTCTTCCTGGTTCTTTCCAGCAAGGGATCTCCCCTGGGTCTACTCCTTGGCACAGCTTGCTCTTGACTATGTAGGACAGCTTAAGGACCACTTCAGCACGTTAGGCATGATAAAACAGGTTATTGTGCCTAACAGCAGAGCTCCACCCAGTTGCATCTCCCTAGGACTCAGCCCAGGAAAAGAAAGTGAGCATATGGCATGTCCCAAATATTTAAATCCTCCCCCAGCATGCACCAGTGGCATAAACCTCCTACTGGATTGGCTGAATGAAATATAATTAATGATAACTTGGTTTTGTTTGTGAAATCTCATACTATGACCAGAGGTACCAGTGACATATACTGGCAACAGTGAGAAATCACAAGCCAATTTAGAATTACAGAAAAACCAGGTGAAAAATGATTCAATCTGAGATAACTACAGCCCAGCCAAAAACTAAATTGACATAGTAGCCCCTGTTTGGGACAAGGGGGCTACATAATTAACAGTAAGTCATATATCTGTAAGGCCTCGTACACACGATAGGTTAACCAGAGGACAACGGTCTGAAGGACCGTTTTCATCGGTCGAAACCGATCGTGTGTGGGCCCCATAGGTTATTTAACCATAGGTTAAAAAAAAAGCCAACTTGCTTTAAAATTAACCTATGGATTCCTAACCGATAGGTCAAAACCGATCGTTAGTAGGCACGACCATCGGTTAAAAATCCACGCATGCTCAGAATCAAGTCGAACTTTGTTTTTTTCAGCACCTTGTTGTGTTTTACGTCACTGCGTTCTGACACGATCAGTTATTTAACCTATGGTGTGTAGGCGTGACGGACCATCAGTCAGCTTCATCGGTTAACCTATGACAACGGTCCTTCAGACCGTTGTCCTCTGGTTAACCTATCGTGTGTACGAGGCTTTACATTTTTCTTAATACTTGGCATAATGTATGTTATAACATTTATGTTATTTCGCTCCCAGACGATGTTAAATGACAGCGCACACCCCTGAAGGTCCAGATTGCAGCAATTACTTGAAATACATTTCTTTCGCCGTGGGTGATATTTGGGACTTTTTAATTTCGTTTTTTGATTAATCATCATTATGAATTTGTGGCACAGATTCATTTTTCTTGTATTTATGTTCACCGATCTGTTGTATGTTTTATATTTTACACAAAGCACTTCAGTATATATCGATTAGATATTTTTAATACTTTACTTTTGCATATATTGTATATGATGAATTTTGTATGTTTTTTGTGATCTTAGATCCAGGATCTTGGTTTGTGTATAATGCACAGGGCACTTTTTTGAATGCTATACGGCAGCTATTGTGAGTTTGCACTTTAGAGCACTGATTGAGAAATATAAAAGGGGTAGCGCTGTCCATTTCTTTACTCCCAAACATTTTTTGATTTATATCAAAATAGGATAGCGGCTTTATTTTCCTTGTTTTTGATTTGTTTTTTCGATTGCATACTCCCTGACACGGCTCTATATTAAATTTTATGTTATTTGCATATGTTACTGTGCAATGTCTAGCGCTCTGGGGAACTGACAAGCTATATATAGGTGTTGTAAAGCATGAAGTATTGCAAGAAGCAGTGTAAAGTGACTAAATCATCCAGGTGAGTAAAAACAGTGGATGCTGCAGCTGTTGTACTTCTTCAGCACATGTCAGATCCCACCTATGTCTTTACAACAAAAATGAATAGGGGTGTCTATATAATTTCTCAGTGTTTAAAAATCATCTGGAGGAAAGGCCAATGCAGAATACAATTATAAAGGTTTCAAGATTACGATAATCCAGGAGATATTGCAGCCCCTAACCATTGGATATACAGTTGTGCTCATAAGTTTACATACCCTGGCAGAATTTATGATTTCTTGGCCATTTTTCAGAAAATAAGAATAACACAAAAACTTTTCTTTCACGCATGGTTAGTTTTTGGCTATAGCCATTTATTATCAATCAACTGTGTTTACTATTTTTAAATCATAATCACAGCAGAAACTATCCAAATGACCCGGATCAAAAGTTTACATACCCTGGTGATTTTGGCCTGATGCACACAAGTTGACACAAAGGGGTTTGAATGGCTATTAAAGGTAACCATCCTCACCTGTGATCTGTTTGTTTGTAATTAGTGTGTGTATATAAAAGAGGTCAATGAGTTTCTGTACTCCTGACAGACCCTTGCATCTTTCATCCAGTGCTGCACTGATAGTTCTGGATTCTGAGTCATGGGGGAATCAAAAGGGGTTGTAAAGGTACATTTTTTCCCCCTAAATAGCTTCCTTTACCTTAGTGCAGTCCTCCTTCACTTACCTCATCCTTCGATTTTGCTTTTAAATGTCCTTATTTCTTCTGAGAAATCCTCACTTCCTGATCTTCTGTCTGTAACTCCACATAGTAATGCGAGGCTTTCTCCCTGGTGTGGAGTGTCATGCTCATCCCCTCCCTTGATTCTGAGTCATGGAGAAAGCAAAATAATTGTCAAAGAGTCTGTGGGAAACAGTAGTTCAACTGTAAAAAAACAGGAAAGGGATATAAAAAGATATCCAAGGAATTGAGAATGCCAATCAGCAGTGTTCAAACTCTAATCAAGAATTGGAAAATTAGGGGTTCTGTTGAAACCAAACCACAGTCAGGTAGCCCAACTAAAATTTCAGCCACAACTGCCAGGAAAATTGTTTGGGATGCAAAGAAAATCTCACAAATAACTTTGGGTGAATGAAGTACAGGACTCACTGAAAACATGTGGTGTGGCTGTTTGAAGATGCACAATAAGGAGGCTGTGACAGACTCACCAGGGACATCACCGGTCTTATGTCTAAAATCATCCTATGTCCACTAGGGGCATAGGATGACTGAGAAATGATATCTTGGACTACCTGAGATGGGATTATTATGTATTTATTATACACAATATATTCCAGGATATCTGTAAAGATTCTGAACTCAACAGGTTAATTGTAAGAGTGACTCATTCTTACTGTTGGGACACATACTGTTAGATGCTAATGCCATCACCTCCAGCCATCTGTCTGTTCTCTGTGCTAATTGACCCTGCTATTGTGTGAAGATGTCCTGTGTTTACACTTATGATAATGTGTATTGTATAGCAGGTGAGCGGAGACGTGACGTCTACTCTGAAAGGTCATATCTGAGTTGCCTAGTCTGGGTAAATGATTAGTTAATTAGCTCATGTTAATATATGTTCTGGTTGCCTCCTCTTTAAACTGTATATAAGGTTGCATTATTGGTTCTAATAAACACTCCGGGGCAGATCCACAAAGAAAGTACTTTCAAATTTCCTGCGTCGTATCTTTGTTTTGAATCCTCAAAACAAGATACGACGGCATCTGGGTTAGATCCGACAGGCGTACGTCTTCGTACGCCTTCGGATCTTAGATGCAATTCTTCGGCGTCCGCTGGGTGGCGTTCCCATCGTATTCTGCGTCGAGTATGCAAATTAGCTATTTCCGACGATCCACGAACGTACGAGCGGCTGTCGCATTCCTTTACGTCGTTTCTAGTCGGCTTTATTCGGTGTATAATTAAAGCTGCTATCTGGTGGCGTACGCAATGTTAAGTATGGCCGTCGTTCCCGCGTCGAATTTTAAAATTATTATTTTGTTTGCGTAAGTCGTCCGTGAATGGGGCTGGACGTAATTTACGTCCACGTCAAAACCAAGGACGTCCTTGCGACGTCATTTAGCGCTATGCACGGCGGGAAATTTAGGGACGGCGCATGCACAGTTCGTTCGGCGCGGGGAAGCGCTTCATTTAAATGAAACACGCCCCCTACTCGCCGCGTTTGAATTCCGCGCCATTACGCCGCGAGAGATACACTACGCCGCCGTAACTTACGGCGCAAATTCTTTCTGGATTCAAAGATTAGAAAAGTAAGTTACAGCGGCGTAGCGTATCTCACATACGCTGCGCCCATGCAAATGTACGAGAATCTTCCCCTCCATGTTTAGCACACAAACAAGTCTCATCTCGTTGTGTGTTGTTGAGAGCAGCTGGAATATCCGATATCTATATCCAGACTGATAGGAAGTGGTATATGAGGGAAACACTCAAGCGGAGTGTGGGACGTTCCGTTACAGAGGCACTTGAAGAAAGATGGGCTTCATGGTCGAGTCACCAGAAGAAAGACATTACTACGCAAATGCCACAAAGTATCCTGCTTACAATACGCCAAACAGCACAGAGACAAGCCTCAAACAAGGCACAAAGTCATTTGGAGTGATGACACCAAAATTTAGCTTTTTGGCCACAACCATAAACTCTACATTTGGAGAGGAGTCAACAAGGCCTATGATGAAAGGTACACCATTCCTACTGTGAAAAACGGAGGATGATCGCTGATATTTAGGGATAGGACATTTGGTCAAAATTGATGGCAAGATGAATGCAGTATGTTATCAAAAAATACTGGAGGAACATTTGCATTCATCAGCCAGGCAGCTGCACATGGGACGTACTTGGACATTCCAACATGACAATGATCCCAAACACAAGACCAAGTCGATCTGTCATTGGCTACAGCAGAATAAAGTGAAGGTTCTGAAGTGGTCATCTCAGTCTCCTGACCTCAATATCATTGAGCCACTCTGGGGGAGATCTCAAACATGCAGTTCATGCAAGACAGTCCAAGAATTTATAGGAACTGGAAGCTTTTTGCCAAGAGGAATGGGGAGCTTTACCATCTGAGAAGATAAAGAGCATCATCCACAAATACCACAAAAGACGTCAAGCTGTCATTGATGTTAAAGGGGGCAATACACGGTATTAAGAACTGGGGTGTGTAAACTTTTGATTAGGGTCATTTGGGTAGTTTCTGCTGTCATTATTATAATTTAAAACGAGTAAACACAGTTGATAATAAATGGCTTCAGTCGAACACTAACCATGAGTGAAAGAAAAGTTTTTGTGTTATCATTCATATTCTCTGGAAAATGGCCATGAAAGTATAAATGCTGCCAGGGTATGAGCACAACTGTATTTCCCAGCCTCTGGGGTTGAGAACTAGACCCTAAGTATAGGACAGCATGGAGACTAACCTTCAATCCAGTGAAGGATGTAGCTATCAATACATGGCTCAAATTACCCCTAATTCCCGCTAAATCGGTTGAAATTAATTTTTTGGGTAGACTGTCAGCACCAACTGGCTTAAACGAAGTACATTTTTTTGATTGTCTTTCGTCGAGGAAACTGAGTGAAATATTCTCAGCAGGACAGCACCTGCATTCAATCAGATCCAGGTACTGTTTGGGTATTCTGATAGTCTAGGGGGTGAACAAGAAAAATCTTAACATACACTATATTGTCAAAAGAATTGGGATGCCTGCCTTTACACGCACATGAACGTTGAAGCTTTTATAGCTGCAAAGGGTGGGCCAACTCAATATTGAACCCTACGGACTAAGGGCTCTTTCACACGGACCGCCCGTTCAGGTCCGCCTGCCAGTTTTTTTGGCGGACCTGAACGGGCGCTCCATGCTCCTCTATTGAGCCGCGGATGTCAGCTGTGACATGCCCGCTGACATCCGACCCGCTCCGATCCGCCAAAGTGTGATGGAGGAAAAACCTACTTTTCCATCCGTCTGGCGGATCGGGTGAACACAGACAGACGGTCCGTGTTCATCCGATCCCCCCATAGGGGAGAGCGGAGAAAAGACAGGGCGGTCCCTGCACATTGTGCGGGGACCGCCCTGTCATCCGCCGGCTCAGTGGGGATCAACGGAGCGATCCCGCTGAGCAAGCGGAGGTGCACCGGGTGGATCATTACTGATCCGCCCCGTGTGAAAGGGCCCTAAGACTGGGATGCCATTAAAGTTAATGTGCGTGTAAAGGCAGGTGTCCCAATACTTTTGACAATATAGTGTATATGGCCAGCTTAGGAGATCTCTATCTGCCTTAGAAGCAAGGAACTGGACTTTTCTGTGTCTTTCATGTTCATGCAATGTTTAATTTATGAGATTTAGTCTACAGTAAAGAGTGCCTGCTATTGTCACTGTTCTAACAGCAATTATTTTATATTCTCCTACCAGGTAGCAGCACAGGAATCCTGAGTGGCCAAATGTCACAGGTGGTGTATGTCTTACACTTTGTAAAACACTGCCTTACGAAAATAAGCCAATATCTTTTGATTTGAACTATACAGGCAGTATTTTATCAACAACAATTAGCTACAACGTCAAGATCAATTGGCTCCGGTAGTGCACTGCGTCACTTGCTGTGTTTTGTGAGTGTTTTTACTTTTATGTTTTGCAGCGTTTTATTTCAGCTAAATGTCTTGACTGCACTTACTGAACCTCCGTGGGTGGTTGCTAGTCTCAGAAACAAAATGATTTCAGAAGGTCTTGGTAAAAAACAATTCATCTCACTCTGTTTACCTTTTTCAGTTTCCGAACCAAAGAAATGGAGATACAGAAATAGTAACAGTAGATGAAAATAATGTTGAACTAGTTTCTTGTTAGACCTAGAAAAAGTTTATTTTACCAACCAAGTTCTCTACCGTGTATTCTGCTTTGGACGATAGCGGCAATTATGGATGTCTTTTCTTTACACCATCTGAAAGTTTAGATTCTGGCTCCTTGAAATAGCTGCTAGCTCTCAATTTGTCCTAACTGGGCTCTGAATTTAAAATGTCCTTGACATGCATATCAGTCTAAATGGAAATTTTTATTTTAATCTAAAATTGGGCTTGATTTTTGGAATTTCCTTATGGTTTTATCATTAGTGCCTTTTTCACAACATCACCTATTAACCCCCCTGGCGGTATTCCTGAGTCTGACTCGGGGTTACATTTTTGTGCTGCGATCGGTAACCCCGAGTCAGACTCGGGCTCGCCTCGCAGTGTCCACAGGCATGGTTTACTTACCTTGTCCCTGGATCCAGCGATGCATCCCTGCTGTGTGAGCGAGCGGGTCCTCGCTTGATTCACACAGTGTCCCCGTGTGCCGCCGATCTCCGTTCCCTGCGACGTTACGACGCACGGGGGTGGAGAACACCGCCAAATTTAAAAAGGTAAACAAACACAATACATACAGTATACTGTTATCTTATAGATTACAGTACTGTATGTAAAAAATACACCCCCCCTTTGTCCCTAGTGGTCTGCCCAGTGCCCTACATGTACTTTTGTATAATAAAAACTGTTCTTTCTGCCTGCAAACTGTAGATTGTCCATAGCAACCAAAAGTGTCCCTTTATGTAAAAAATTGTTTTAGAGCAGCTAGAAAACAGCGATAATAAATTATAATCACTTGCAGAATTTAGCGATAGCGATTTGTGGGGAAATTCGTCATAAAAAATAAATAAAAGTAATGACAGCAACAATTCTGCAACTGAGCAAATTTCAGTGATTTTGAGTTGATTACATTATTGAATAATTTTTATTATAATTATATTATTATAATTATTTATTTATTATATTATAATTTATCATTTTGTTTTTAAAAAAATGTCATACCCGGGATGCCTACTAGACTCTTGTTTGGTCAGATTTAAGTGAGTTATTCCTAAGAATTACAGGCCTATAGTATAAAACGCCAAATTTCCTTGCAAATAATGGTAACGCTTTCAGCACCTAAAATCTGAAATAATCATACAGCTAGGGAGGTTAAAAATGTTTGCATGGATGGGGTCATACCAATGGGAACATTTACAAGTAGTGGCAAATAAAGGATGGTTTCCTTCTGTCACTCAGGGGTAATTACCTAGTAACATGTGCACATACCCTTTAGATTTCTGGAGTGCCATGGGTGCTCTAAATTTTACTATGCTAAGCCAGGCTTGTGGGTTTGTTACCTACTCTTGTGTCTCACTGGCCTAAAGGGACAACCACATTTGAAAATGACATATGCAGGCTCCAGTTTCCACTACGAGCAGCTGCACAATGTTTTTACTGTTTCTCTGTCACAATTCATCAGTCTGCTGACTGGTACATGTAAAGTAACATAATAGTGTAGATACACTATGGAAGAGAAAGCATGGTAAAACTACAATATTAACATGTACTGTAATGACAACGCAAAATATGTGCTCATTGAAAATATATTGTACAGTTTGAAGAAAGGTTTGTGGATGGATCTTCATCTTCGCCATTATAATAGAGCTTTTTATTTAGCAAATACACACATTTCTAAAATGGCATATCTTTTAGAACAAATGCTCAAAATACTTAAATGGAAACATATGTTAGCCTATAGGATAATGATATCTTGAAAAATAAGCTAATTAGCTCAGGTCTTCAACTTAATGTGTGGTTTGAAGGTACCCTGCCATATAAAAAAAAGCACACAAAGCTTTAAGCCTGGTACACACTAATGCCGCGTACACACGGTCAGAATTTCCAACAACAATTGTTCAATGTGAGCTTGGACATTTGCTGTCGGAATTTCCAACAACAAATGTTTGAGAGCTGGTTCTCAATTTTTCCGACAACAAAAGTTCTTGTCGGAAATTCCGATCGTCTGTAGCCAATTCCGATGCACAAAAATCCTACGCATGCACAGAATCAATTTGACACATGCTCGAAATCATTGAACTTCATTTTTCTCGGCTCGTCGTAGTGTTGTACGTGACCGCGTTCTTGACGTTCGGAATTTCCAACAACATTTGTGTGACCGTGTGTTTGCAAGACAAGTTTGATCGAACAATCCGTTGGAAAAAAAATCCACGGTTTTGATGTCGGAATGTCCGATCGTGTGTACGTGTCATAATATTTGTTTTCCTTCAACCCAGCAGGCTGAACGAAAAAAGCTGATGGCTAAGATCAGAGCCACTGTACTAACAATCCAATGTTAGTACTGTGGTCTCCCCTGCTGTTCTATTGCATTCTAACATGGGGGATGGCCCCCACCAAGACACTCTACGCAACGCTTTTAGCTATTGGCTGGGAGTGCTGATCGGTAGCCAATCGGGAAGACCTTTTCTGGTTATGCTCATTCGACAGAAGCCGAATAAACGGCCGGCTTCTGTCAGACTGGCTGCAGTTTTTTTAATCTAGCAAGATGCAGTCCCTTGCATGGCTTAGTTTTTAAGGGGAAACTGTGGTGGTACTAGTTGCCCTTGTTGCAGACATATTATTAAGAGTAATGTTGTTTGTTCTTTTTCAGCTGAAAGGGAACAAAAAATACAATTATTTTTTTAACTGCAACACAAAATACGTAATTTATATTATCACTTGTAAAATATGCCATGTACAATATATAGGATGCTCAATGAGACGCCTGAGGGTAGATTTTATGAGCACTTATTGTATATAGTATTGGAATAAATCAATCCACCAATGTTGCACGCCACTATAACTACCACCATGCTGGAGATCTTTCAGCAGTGGGGGTACAGGTTCTTGAAAATGTCACAACACCTAAGAGGGGGGGGGGGATGTGTTCCGACTTCTCTGCAAGAGGGAACATTTTGGATTTTTCAGTTTAAGACCCATATAACTTTTGGTTTAAATTTTGAATGGGATATAACTAATTGTTATGATTGAGTGAGTTATGTTTTATTACCCTTAAATAACTTCCCTTCCTCCCCCATTTTTGTATGCATGTGTATGCTTTCTTATTCTACTCATGCCTTATGCATTACGCATTTTCATGTATTTTGGCGCATTTTGGTACATCTTTTACATTCAGACTTTATATTTTTGTACCCTTCTATTGAGGCTGATTAGAGAGACTCTTTTTGATTTGGCCTGGTCTTTTTGCAACATCACGTCTATTTCTAGTAACTTATAGATTGCGTATATCTGGGTTTTTTCCATGGCCATGTCTCTTTTTTGTTTTTTACTCCTGTCAGATATACCGGTATGCTCTCTACTCTGTAATTTACTAACATGGTATTGAGTATACATGATAAAGTGAGGGTGCTCTTGCGCCTACCTAGTAAAGCTTAAGATGTGAAGTAAAATAATAGTAATGAACTAAAAGTGATGATGCTGCTCAATCTAATAATGTATAAATATCAAATAGAAATACAATAAAAGAGTGAAAGGTAAAGTGACGAGCGCAATGAATATGACTAAGTAATCAAAGTGTTAATCAGTGAACATTGATAATAAACTAAAATTGAAACAAAGTGCTAAAAAATATTAAAAACATCAATAATGAATAAAAACGTTCAGCCAGCAAGTGGCCAGTGAAAAAAAAAAAAAAAAAAAAAAAAAGGCACCTCTGATGAAGCCACGTGACGTGGTGTAACATGTAAGGGACGGACTGATTTTTGAAGCAATACATCAGTAAGCTGTCATCAGCTGTTTCTTAGTTTCGTTTTCTTTGATCTTTTAAAATGCACTTGTTAGCGTTTTTACCAATAAATTAGTCTTGGTTTACTACACTATGGGAAGCTACCTTTTTTATTTCCCCATGCTGAGCACCACCGCTGCCAAATAGAAATCTGGAGCCTACAAACATTGGATTATACAGGACGCCCTGAACATCCACAGCTAGTTGCAGATTCAACAACACCCCTTGTGGATATCCATTTAATCAAGGCTTGATTACTACCTTGGGAAGGTAAGCGCATTGTGAGCCCACATTATTTGAAGACCCACATGAGAAGATTTTAAACATTTGTTTATCACTATTGGAGAAGTTTATATTTATTTTTGTCTTTATGGAACTTCCTACACTTTTATGCACGTATAAAGGCTGTATTGTTAGCCTATTATTCCAGGACTGATTTAGGCTTCATATTTATGTTTGCCTGCTGACTTTTGCAGCTATTTTTGTGCACACTTTTTTTTTTTTTTTTTTTTTTTCACTGGCCACTTGCTGGCTGAACGTTTTTATTCATTATTGATGTTTTTAATATTTTTTAGCACTTTGTTTCAATTTTAGTTTATTATCAATGTTCACTGATTAACACTTTGATTACTTAGTCATATTCATTGCGCTCGTCACTTTACCTTTCATTCATTGAGTATACATGGCAATATTATTAATAGATGGTCTAGAGAGGATATTTTACATGACAGTGAGGGCTCTTGTATCTATTTATGCATTGTTTTTATAGGTAGGCAACATTGTATCTTTTTTTTAGGCTGTGTTAATTTTCTTACATTTTTTGTGATTAATGACATATATATCACACTGCGCAGACTTCCACACTGTGCAGACTTCCACACACGGGGAGTGATGCACAGCTAACCAACGTAAAACCAAATTCTCGCTAATAATAAACAAATGTGTGTGTTTTTCTAACTATTTTAATAGATTTTTTTTCTTTTGTGGCAGGATACTAGAAAAGATTATCTGTAAAGGATGATCAGAAGTGTGTTGATCACATTTTATACACAGCTTTTAATATCTGTTGATCACATCAGTCACCATCTTCTGTACACAATTCTTCAGATTTTCTGAGTCATCTTCAAAGGTAAGTTGGCTTTCTGGCTGAGTAAATATGACAAATATTGACATTATAATCCTTAAAGGGTCACTTTTTTTTAGCTAAATAGCTTCCTTTACCTTACTGCAGTCCTGGTTTCATGTTCTCATTGTTAATTTTTGCTTTGATGTTGCTGTAATTCCTCTCTGTTCTGGACACTTCCTGGTTGTCTGTTTCCTGATCACCACAGTACTGGGAGATTTCTCACTGTGGTGACTAATCAAGGAGGTGTGATTAAAACCCCTCAGCACCAATCCAGTTTCGTTTTGCAAAACCTTTACTGCCATCTATTGGCTCTCTGGCTCTGTACATCAGAGAACCAGGAAACAACAGCAAAAATGAAACTAAACTGTAGGTACATTATATGATTGGTTTTTATCTATGTTTACTCTTTTTTAAAAGGAATCAGTTAACTATTATGTCTCTATACCCTGTAAACAGTAATTTCAGCAAAAATTATTTTTTCCTTTAGTGACCCTTTAAAGGGGTTACATAGTTACATAGTTAGTCAGGTTGAAAAAAGACACAAGTCCATCCAGTTCAACCACAAAAAACAAACAAACAAAATAAAAAACACAGTACAATCCCATACACCCAACTCCATACCCACAGTTGATCCAGAGGAAGGCAAAAAAAACCAGCAGAGCATGATCCAATTTGCTACAGCGGGGGGAAAAATTCCTTCCTGATCCCCCGAGAGGCAATCGGATTTACCCTGGATCAACTTTACCTACAAATCTTAGTACTCAATTATTTTATGTACATTTAGGAAAGTATCCAGGCCTTTCTTAAAGCAATCTACTGAGCTGGCCAGAACCACCTCTGGAGGGAGTCTGTTCCACATTTTCACAGCTCTTACTGTGAAGAAACCTTTCCGTATTTGGAGGTGAAATCTCTTTTACTCTAGACGTTGCATGTTATTATTGAGCTTATGATCTACCAAGACCCCCAGATCCTTCTCCACTACAGATCCCCCCAGTTGTACTCCCCCTAGCATGTATGATGCATGCATATTCTTATTCCCTAAGTGCATAACTTTACATTTATCAACATTAAACCTCATCTGCCACTCAGTCGCCCAATTAGACAGAGCATTTAAGGTCGGCTTTTAAATTGGCGACATTCTGCAAGGACGTTATTCCACTGCATAGCTTGGTGTCATCTGCAAAGACAGAAATGTTACTTTTGATCTCAGACCCAATATCATTTATAAATATATTGAAATGTAAGGGTCCCAGCACTGAACCTTGGGGTACTCCACTGATAACATTGGACCATTCAGAGTAAGAATCATTAACCACGACTCTCTGAATTCTGTCTTTCAGACAGTTTTCTATCCATTTACAAACTGATATATCCAATCCTGTAGACCTTACCTTACACATGAGCCGTGTGTGCGGAACTGTATCAAACGCTTTTGCAAAATCCAAGTATATCACGTCCACAGCCACGCCTCTGTCCAGGGTTTTACTTACCTCTTCATAAAAGGAACTCAGGTTTGTCTGACAACTTCTGTCTTTCATGAATCCATGCTGTCTGCTGCTTAAAAAGTTTTTTTCCAGCAAGAACTCATCCATGTGGTCTTTTATTAAACGTTCCAGTATCTTCCCAACTATAGAAGTTAGACTAACAGGTCTATAGTTACTTGGTAAAGACTTTGTTCCCTTTTTAAATATGGGCACCACATTGGCCCTGCGCCAATCCAGTGGTACTATTCCTGTCATTAATGAGTCCCTAAATATTAGATACAGCGGTTTTGAAATGACAGAGCTCAACTCACCTAGGATCCGTGGGTGGATGCCATCAGGTCCAGGTGCTTTATCCACCTTTATTCTGTCTAAATATTTCTGGACCATATCACTTTTGAGCCATTGTGGATTTGGGGCTGTGTCACTCCCACCCCCATTATGGATATGAGCTCCCCCATGCTCCTTTGTATACATAGAGCTGAAGAAAGCATTTAATAAATTTGCCTTCTCTTTGTCCCCAGTCACCCACTCTAGATTATTTTGTAAGGGGCCTACATGCTCAGACTTCACCTTTTTACTATTAATATATTTAAATAATTTTTTGGGGTTTGTCCTACTATCTTTTGCAATCTGTCGTTCATTTTGAATTTTTGCATCCTTGATTTCCTTTTTACATATCCTGTTATATTCTTTGTAACATTTAAACAACACTAGTGTTCCTTCATTTTTATATTTTTTAAAAGCTACTTTCTTATTGTTTATAGCTTTTTTAACTTTGACCGTGAGCCACATAGGTTTTATTTTTAGCCTTTTAAACTTATTGCCCATGGGAACATACTTTGCAGTGAGGTTCCACACAGTCTTTTTGAAGAATTCCCATTTCTGTTCTGTGTTCCTCGGTGCCAATAGTCCCTCCCAGTCCAAGTCCTGGAGAGCAGCCCTCATCCTTGGAAAATTTGCTCTCTTAAAATTTAGTGTTTTAATATTTCCTGTATGTATTTCTTGCTTATAGTTAACATTAAATGAAATCATGTTATGATCACTGCTACCCAGGTGTTCCTTTATCTGAACATTAGTAATAAGTTCTGCATGGTTTGAGATTATCAGGTCCAACAGAGCATCATTCCTAGTTGGGGCCTCAATAAACTGCACCATAAAATTGTCCTGCAATAGGTTTTTAAATTTTTGTCCTTTAACTGTCCCAGAAGTGCAATTAATCCAGTCAATTTCTGGGTAGTTAAAATCCCCCATTATTATCACCGTCCCAGCCCTTGCAGCCCTTTCCATCTGTGCAAGGAGCTGAGTCTCCACCTCCTCATTAACATTGGGTGGTTTATAACAAACTCCAATGATTAATTTTGAACTACGCACATCTGTATGTAGTTCCACCCATAATGCTTCAGCCTCATCACACTCTCCATCAACCAGGTTCTCTTTCACGCTTGAAAAAAAGTGAGTACCCTGCGCTGCCGGGTGTGCGTGGATGGTAGCTGCTAACACGGCTCATTCAAAAAAGCAAAACAACAAAGGACTACATATACAGTGAGGAAAATAAGTATTTGAACACCCTGCTATTTTGCAAGTTCTCCCACTTGGAAATCATGGAGGGGTCTGAAATTGTCATTGTAGGTGCATGTCCACTGTGAGAGACATAATAAAAAAAAAAAAAATTCCAGAAATCACAATTTATGATTTTTTAACTATTTATTTGTATGATACAGCTGCAAATAAGTATTTGAACACCTGTCTATCAGCTAGAATTCTGACCCTCAAAGACCTGTTAGTCTGCCTTTAAAATGTCCACCTCCACTCCATTTATTATCCTAAATTAGATGCACCTGTTTGAGGTCATTAGCTGCATAAAGACACCTGTCCACCCCATACAATCAGTAAGAATCCAACTACTAACATGGCCAAGACCAAAGAGCTGTCCAAAGACACTAGAGACAAAATTGTACACCTCCACAAGGCTGGAAAGGGCTACGGGGAAATTGCCAAGCAGCTTGGTGAAAAAAGGTCCACTGTTGGAGCAATCATTAGAAAATGGAAGAAGCTAAACATGACTGTCAATCTCCCTCGGACTGGGGCTCCATGCAAAATCTCACCTCGTGGGGTCTCAATGATCCTAAGAAAGGTGAGAAATCAGCCCAGGACTACACGGGAGGAGCTGGTCAATGACCTGAAAAGAGCTGGGACCACCGTTTCCAAGGTTACTGTTGGTAATACACTAAGACGTCATGGTTTGAAATCATGCATGGCACGGAAGGTTCCCCTGCTTAAACCAGCACATGTCAAGGCCCGTCTTAAGTTTGCCAATGACCATTTGGATGATCCAGAGGAGTCATGGGAGAAAGTCATGTGGTCAGATGAGACCAAAATATAACTTTTTGGTCATAATTACACTAACCGTGTTTGGAGGAAGAAGAATGATGAGTACCATCCCAAGAACACCATCCCTACTGTGAAGCATGGGGGTGGTAGCATCATGCTTTGGGGGTGTTTTTCTGCACATGGGACAGGGCGACTGCACTGTATTAAGGAGAGGATGACCGGGGCCATGTATTGCGAGATTTTGGGCAACAACCTCCTTCCCTCAGTTAGAGCTTTGAAGATGGGTCGAGGCTGGGTCTTCCAACATGACAATGACCCGAAGCACACAGCCAGGATAACCAAGGAGTGGCTCTGTAAGAAGCATATCAAGGTTCTGGCGTGGCCTAGCCAGTCTCCAGACCTAAACCCAATAGAGAATCTTTGGAGGGAGCTCAAACTCTGTGTTTCTCAGCGACAGCCCAGAAACCTGACTGATCTAGAGAAGATCTGTGTGGAGGAGTGGGCCAAAATCCCTCCTCCAGTGTGTGCAAACCTGGTGAAAAGCTACAAGAAACGTTTGACCTCTGTAATTGCAAACAAAGGCTACTGTACCAAATATTAACATTGATTTTCTCAGGTGTTCAAATACTTATTTGCAGCTGTATCATACAAATAAATAGTTAAAAAAATCATACATTGTGATTTCTGGATTTTTTTTTTTGATTATGTCTCTCACAGTGGACATGCACCTACGATAACAATTTCAGACCCCTCCATGATTTCCAAGTGGGAGAACTTGCAAAATAGCAGGGTGTTCAAATACTTATTTTCCTCACTGTATGTAGCGCTAAAATTAATAAATGAATATCAAAATACCATAATGTGTGTAGTGATGAAAATTAAAACACATATAACGTAAATAAATGTTAAACACAAATCGTAAAACATGTGTAAATCCCTCTAGTGCGAGGAGTGATGAATGTGCCAATCTGGCACGTGGTCTGATACACCTATAGTGGTATCAGATATGAAAGCAGAGTCCAACAAAACTCATAACTGTGACAATCCGATGTGTATAGCGAAGTTCATCACAATCCACAAAACCTTCAAGTGAGTAAGTGAATAAATGGAAAATGCGTGACTTCTTTATCGTAACAATCCCACCACCGAAGAAAGTGCAGGCTTACCGGAACTTGTTGACCACTGATGGCGTATGCCAAAAGAGGTCAATCAAGGCTTTATATGACAGATGTCAAACAACGATCCTTGGCAGGAAACGTAGGCCAAACTGGTTGGTAGATCTTTAGATGGAATGGGTCCCCCGGAGCAAGCTGGAGGCTGTACTGATGTTGGAATCCCGAAACCAATTGGCTCAGTGTATTAGTGGTGCATAGAGAAAATAAAAGAAAGGTGGCCACATAGCGTAACTCTGTATAAAAAGAAAAATATGTGTTTATTCACAGCTATCAAACTTACATTTGGCTGGAAGTAAAAGAGCTCATGCATGTAAATGGGGCGACAGTGGAGTCCTCCCGACGCGTTTCGTGGTCAAAAGCACATCGTCTGGGGTATCTCTCCACTGCAGCCCACTCCAATATATGTATAATCCATGTATTCACAACCAATCAAATGAAGATCTGACTCACCCTCAACAATCAGCAATCACAAGCAGCACCTCGCCTATCCAAGATGGTGCTGCAGCTTGCACTCCAAGCCTCTATATGAAACATGAACCTCATAGGAGAACTGAATATAGTGTCTTAATGTGGCCGTTGTATTTAGAATTGAGTCATTAGGAGTGAAAAATAGGCATAATAAATAAAATGAACTGGCCATTAAAGTGCTTAGGGTGTGCAGTATAACTGCTGAATGAGGCAGAATATAAAGTTTAAACACGCAGCAATCCATATATGCGACTGCGCTTGCGCCAAAACCAAGCCTTGTTTGCATATGATGACAAACAAAGCTGGACATAATAGCCCAGCGTTGTTTGCATGTCCTGAATGGCGATGTGCTACCGCGCGTGCGCGATAGCCAAGCCTCACTCTGGATGAGTAAAGGCTGCCTTGTGATAGGATCATAGGCGCTCAATGGCCAATGAGCGCGCGCATGCGGACCAAGCCTCGCCATGATGAAATCATGGATGCCTGATGGCAAGAGCGCGCGTGCGTGTGCGCCAAGCCTCGTTGTGAGAGAGGCCATACGTAATTGGTCAAAAGGACGCCCATGGAAAGGAGAATGTGTCCAATCATAATAGACTGTGGGGCTCGCAGAGTAAACAAACGGCCAAAAAGATAATAACAATTACGGAGCACAATAGGAAGGAAAACATTAAAAACACCACCCGCAGCACATGAACTGTATGGACCAGTCATGAATATTAAATGAAAATGGATGCGTATAAAATTGTCAATTCTGAACTGAAGGTAGAAGTTAGCATCAACCCCAGATCAGAGAAAATTGACATAAAAAAGTTAAAACATGTGTTTATTATGTTGCAAAGTAGCAATTGCGACCTTACATAAATAAATTAATACATAAAGATTGTCGCAAACTAAGAAATCAAGTGCGATAAAATCGCAAATATAAAATGGCATAAAATATGCCCTTACTGCCTCATAAAATCATAAAATGCCTCTTGCTTGATGTGAGTCAGATCGCCATGTACATTAACCCACATAGCATAAATGATTATAACATTCTGTTATAATCATTTATGCTATGTGGGTTAATGCCGGTCACCGCACTAGTGTGAATTATCCCTTACTGACTCCTCCATGTGACTGTAAACTCTGCGAGCAGCGCCCTACCATTCCTTCTGTATTGAACTGTATTGTAACTTTACAGTCCCCCCCCCCCTCCCCCTCTACATTGTAAAGTGCTGTGCAAACTGTTGGCTCTGTATAAATCCTGTATAATAATAATGTGACTATTTTGCATATGTAAAGGAGCTCTCCCATTGATCTACAGTTATATAGTTACTTAAGAAATCCATTGTGCAATATTAATTGTTAATTAATTAAAACAAGCTCACAATGTTTTCCATAAATCTTTAAAAACAAATTGTTTATTTTGTCCTGTTGAGATGCACATGGTTATACCTGTTTGTACTATGCTAAAATAGGTGGGTGGGGTGTAATAAAAACAAGTCACAGATTCTAGGAAGAGAACTATAATGTGTTCATAATCCAAAAAGATTTAGCCTTAGATAAGGGTTAAATGATTTGTGCATTGTACTGTAGATGCTTAGTCATCATTAATGACAGGTAATTGTTGGCAATTGCAGCCACGAAGAAAAAAAATATTGTTTTCAGAGAAAGTGACCAGATATAGGATGGAAATGTGAATAGGCAAAATTAAATTTAGGTTGAGAATACCACAACTGACAATGTTTCTTCTAATGCAGAGTACAACTCAGGTCTTCTTCATCACTGTGCCTTTTTGACACTGCTCTGTCATAAGTAACATGCTCTTTTATACACCTATATGACAATTACAGCACTTTATTATAAGAAGTATTCAGGATATAGATTTTAGTTTTGTTTAAAAAAAAAAATGCTCTGAAAACTACCAGTAAAGATTCCCTTGTTATGGCTGAAAACTGACTTGGAATTCCAACTATATATCATTTTTTTGGGGGATAAATATAGGTTTTTAAATTAAATTATTATTATTTATAAAATCCACGTATTCCGTATCGATCGCCGCTCGATTGCCGATCTGAGATCATAAGATATATTATATTCTTCTCTCCCTGACATGTTCCATATTGCTTGTGGGCATGTGAAACCCACAAGCACTATCTTCCGGGTTACGGTGAGGCTGAGCGACCAGCATGTACCGCCCGTTCTCGTGCATGCGCAATATGTACAGCTTGCAGCGATGTACACTTCCAACGTTGCCATCACAACAGGCGGCGTTGGAATATTGCGATAACAAACGTCGGCCATCCCCACTGACTCCTGGGAATTATGACACATAGCTCCCAGGAGACAGTGCGTCGCCGGATATGACAGACATATACACTGTTGCCAGAGACAGGAAGCTCAATTGTAAACTGGACTATCCAGGTAACCTTTCAGAAAAAAAAAAATTCTATTGCACAATGATTATGCTCCAAGAATGCTTTTGACGATAAGTTCTAAAAGTGTGTGGAACTCCGCTTTAAATATGCATCTCGAAAAATGAAATTCGCTGGTGAAAAACAAAAAAATACAAAATCAATTTTCAGAATATTTTGTAATGTTTCTATAAGCTATTATCATGTTAGCAACTTGGATTACATTCTAACCAGTAACCATTTAGGCTTAATTTCAATGAATAAAGTTTAATAATTGTAATAATACTCTATCACTTTGTCCTGAATAGATTCTCTTTTAAAGAGATCCCCCATTCCGTTGAAACTCACCTTCCCCACTATGCCCTACTCCTTCCTTTTGTTGCCAGGCCTTTTTTTAATTTCTCACATACAAATCCCTAACCTACCACTCTTTTGCTCGGTTGGAGTGCTGATATTTTTTCCTTTGACTGCTAAGGTCCTATCTATCATGAATGATTCTCTCTTAGCTAGCCGGTAACTTAGGATATGTCAGGACAATCAAAGAGCTAACATAAATGTATGGCTACTAGGGATGCACCAATACCTGTTTTTTTGGAGTGAGTACAACTATTGATACTTGTGCTTAAGTACTCACCGATACCAATTACCGATACTGCGAGGTGCGATTTGAGCCCATACAAAATTAAAGGAACACTAAAGGTTCGTTTTTTATTAGATCAATTGATTGCTGTAAGCTAGAGCATTTAAATATCACTTACCTCGTTTTTCCTTTTGACCTCCAAAATACAGTAATCCAGGTTTGAAAATGCCATTTCCTGTCACTCCTCTTCTTGCTTTCCACCAGCATCTGAGCTGTTTTGCATGGTGGAAAGCGGAATGTGCTCACCCCCTCCCTATGACTACAGCCCTGCGTGAAGATGCTCTCTTATCCCTCACAGGCATTGAGGCTAAGCCTAATGGGAACTGTAGTTCCCATTAGGCCGTGATGTAGCAAGAATGAATGCGCACCGCAAACCAGGAAGTCAGTGAGAATAACGATTCAGGAGTGCTGGAGGTGAATAAAACAGCTCAATTTCAACAGGTATCAAACTAGTTATAATGCAAAACATTACTTTTTACTTTATCAGCTACTGTCAGACTTTAATTTAAGAGGAAAATATTTTTGTCTTTACAACCTCTTTAAGGGGCTCAAATGCAAAGAATTGCATGTGATTTGAACTGGAATACGATCATTAGCAGTTTATGAACCTGAGATGATCAGTGAAGAACATGTTCTCCACTGATCATCTCAGCACACAGAGAATATGTCACTGACTGACACAGAAATGGCCATTTTATGAAGGTGCGATCTCGGCATCTTAATGGCACTCTCTGTGAGAAATCTCCGCCCCAGATTTTCCCGCCAGAGATGGAGAATCAGTGGAGAAGAGAAAATCCCGGAGAACTGAGGAAGATTATTGACTTGCTCCTTCCTCAATAAGACCCCCCAAGACAGTCAAAAAGACCCCCTGCCTTTCACAATCCCCACAAAACCGGTAAAGCAGATTAACAACAATATAAATATATAAATATACATATATTTATAATTTCTATATGAAAAAGTATTTATACACCTTGAAATTTTCCAAATTTTGTCATGTTACAACCAAAAACATAAATTTATTTTATGTGATAGACCAACAGAAAGTGGTACATTATTGTGAAGTGGCGGGAAAATGATAAATGATTTTCAACATTTTTACAAATAAATATCTGA
Source organism: Rana temporaria (assembly GCF_905171775.1). Taxonomy (NCBI): domain Eukaryota; kingdom Metazoa; phylum Chordata; class Amphibia; order Anura; family Ranidae; genus Rana; species Rana temporaria. The sequence continues at coordinate 386,795,355 of NC_053492.1, forward strand.
AAAGTGTGCCGCGCATTTGTATTCAGCTTCCCTGAGTCAATACTTTGTAGAACCATCTTTCTCTGCAATTACAGCTGCAAGCCTTTTTGGGTATGTCTCTAACAGCTTTGCACATCTAGAGAGTGACATTGTTGCCCATTTTTCTTTGCAAAATAGCTCAAGCTCTGTCAGATTGGGTGGAGAGCATCTGTGAACAGTAATTTTCAAGTCTTGCCACAGATTCTCAATTGGATTTAGGCTTGGAATTTGACTGGCCCATTATATCACATGATCTAAACCATTCCATTGTAACTCTGGCTTTATTTAGGGTCCTTGTCTGTGTAACCGCCGATCGCGGGTGCCTGGCGGACATCGTGGCCACCAGGCATGCGCATCGGCATCTCAGTGATGCGGCGGGCGCACGCACGCCCCCCGGTGGCTGGAGGCGTATATAGAAGGCCTCCCGGCAATTGGGATCCACACTGCGGCCGTAGAAAGTCATCAGGCCGGCAGGAAGTGGTTAACAGCTAAATCTTATTATTGTTATAGAAAAATTAAAGCTTTTTTAAACAGTAACTCTTAACTCACTTAAAATGTTTTACAGTCCGTAAGTAAAAATCATCTAGATGCCTTCAGAAGCAAATAGTTTAAGTGTTAAAAATTCTGTCTAAAATGTAAACAGAAACTTAGCTGTAAGCCAGTTTTTCTAAAGAAATAGAAGCTTTGATAATATAACAAGCCCTTTTACACAATGATCCCAGTCAGAGTACTGGGGATTTTATCAGCTCACTGACTGCATTAAGTGATTAATGTTTCAGGATTTGTACAAAAAGGTGCAGAGTGTTTATATTTAAATAAGCTTCCAACTTATCATTGTTCAGTACTGCTATAAGAAGCACCCTGAAGCTGTTTACCTAAAGCTCCATTCCCGTAATATCAGGACTTTCAGCCAAACTTTTTAAATGAGTTTCTTTAAGACAGTCATACATCCACAGATCGGGATACCCAACTAGGCTGTTAACATCCAACAGAGCTGTAAAAGATTCAATCATCTGTGGTGATAACCCAGTTAAACATGATGTGTGTAATGAACTGCCAATAGTTTGATAAGGACAATAGAAGCAATCACACTGGGACTGTATACATGCACACATGTTGCCCTCAAACTATAGAATGTGTTCTGGTCTTCTATCTAGAGACGAATGCAGTATGATTTTTCATGGAATGAATGGCCACACAAGTGCAGGTGAAGCAGCACCTAAAAGGTGAGACTTTATGAAGATGCTGTGTGGAACTGGATAGTTCACATATACTTCATCAATACCACAATTATATATATATAGATGACAGCCTGCATCTCATCCATTGCTGGGTTACCAAATAACACTAATACATTCCAAAAGCCGCACTTTAATTTACAAACATACACCTATCATATTCAACACTCACCAAAATGCAGACCAGATTTATTAAAGGTCTACAAACAATTACCAGTTCTTCGGGTAACTGCCTGTAGCAACAGCAAATGTTACGTTTGATATTGGTGATTAAAGTTATATTAAAGACTTGTGTTTTTTGTAAATAACAAACATGTCATACTTACCTACTTTGTGTAGTGGTTTTGGACAGAGCAGCCCCAATCCTCCTCTTCTCGCATCCTCCGTTGGGGCTCCTGGCTCCTCCCTCCTGCCGAGTGCCCCCAGAGCAAGCAGCTATGGGGGCACCTGATCAGGCTCACTCCCAAGTCGCTGCTCTGTGTGTCCATTCATACATTGAGCGCAGCTCGGTCCCGTCCCTGCTCTCTCCTCATTGATTCCCTGGTTGTGATTGACAGTAGCGGTCACATCAGGGCCTAAACTAAAAAGATGCTTCTGAAAGAATGGTCAAACATTTCCATAGACACACCTAAACCTTGTGGACAGCCTTCCCAGAAGAGTTAAAGCTGGTATAGATGCAAAGGGTGGGCCAACTCAATATTGAACCCTATGAACTAAGACTGGGATGCCATTAAAGGTCAGGTGCGTGTAAACACAGGCGTTTTGGCAATGTAGTGTATATATGGAAAAAAAGGTCAGGAAATTAGTTGTGTGGAGTTGTATACCAGGGTGACAGCACAGGGTTAAATCTTATTTTACCTTATATGCCTTCCCAGTACCATTTAAACACTGACAGTATTCCAGTGGTTTGTGGGTAACAAGGTTTGGACTCAAGAACATTTTGCAACATTTTGTTTACAAGTGCTGGACAGCACAACTTCAACTTCCTTGTTTCAGTCAATATAAGGTAAAAGTGTGCTCTCCCACAATACCACAACAAGAAAAAACAAATGTATAAGAATCTAGATCACACTAGATAACACTGTTCATATTCAGAGCTACCTACATATTCAGTTGAAACATAGACATTACATTAGACATAGACATACATTAAGTTGACCCATTCTGGCTACATCTGCCATCCACCACTTTTTTTTTCACAAGCCCTCCCTATCCTTCCACTCCCACCCCCTTTAACGACTTATTTGTTCTTTACATACTAAAACTTAAACAAATAGTTAATTAATTACTACCTAAGATACATTTTAACTTAGGGGTGTCATGGATATGCAATAGTCTGGCAGCTTACCTGTTTCCATCTGTCCATTAGAGGCCTGACTCTGTTCTGGTTACCTTCTTAGTTCCTCTCCTTCCTGTATGGCCCCACTCAGGCCATCCCAGGAAGTCTATATTAACTATTGTACTACAGGCCTGCAGTGCTGTTCAACAGTGTTGTTTGCTCAAGTTCCTGTCTGCAGTGTGTTACGATTACCTTCCTGTGTACCATTTTTGGCTCGTCCCTGACTTCTCCTGTTTGCCTGTGCCCTTGACCTTTTGCCTGTCCCTCGGTTACCCTAGTCTGCCTGTTGCCCTGACCTTGGCTTACCCATCACTACCGTTTGTTCTGCTTGCTGCTTCCCCTCTCTCTCTGCGGAGCGTGACCTAGGGGATCCCAGGGGTCCCGACCTGGATCCAGCTGTGGCGAAGGCCATCCTCACCACTAGAGGCTCTGGGGAACACAAAGCTGGGTCTTAGACTCCGCGCCCTGGGCGATCTTGGGTTCGCTTCCTCTCTGATCGCAGCAGTCGGCTTTAGGGTTCACTACCCTGTGGTGCATCCCTGACCCCCACGGGGGGCACTTGTCACAGGTGACCTGACAAGGAGACTTTGGGATGGCTCATTTTATTAGTTGCTTTCACCAGGATATACCAAGCCACATGGTTGGATCTTGGTCCTGGATGTGTATAAGTTTATGGAAATATACATTTTCTGTATAAGGTATTGAAAAGCCTTGTTTCTCATATTTATACTTTTTTTGTTTTGTTTTGTTTATGCTACAAATATTTGTCTGAGGACTTGTACTGTATTTCTTTCAATTAAATGTTTGAAATGAGACATACATTAAGCTAACCCCCACCAAATTCATGATGTTGGTCTACAAGAAGGCAGCAAAAAATCTCACTGGCAGTTACTTTCAGTTATTGTCATTGTGACTCACAGAGGAAAAAAAAACTCTCCAACCCATCAAAGGTACTTTTCTGGATTAAAATATTCCCAGTATCTTTTATATTTAGCTATACACATTCACACAATATTTTCTTATAATCAAATCATTGGATGTACAAAAAAATTCACCACTCCGTTGCAGATATTATTATGAAGTGTGGCTCTCTTTCCTTTTTCATATGCTGACTTGATGGTAAGTTATTTTCATACAATCTCTCCGTACAGCAAAATGTTTTAAAATTTCACAATATCATTTTTATTGATTTTTGTTTTAAATATATAATACAAGTAATACAGAAATTCTAATAGAAAGAACGGTCATACATCCAAAAGTTGCATGTTTTCCAATGTAAAATTTCAGAGTAATACAATCAGTGTTGCCAACCGTCCGTATTTTTACGGACAGTCCATAAAAACTTTTTCCCCCCCGTCCGTAAATGTCTGTAGTTGCGGGAATGTGCCAGTAAAAATAGCCGAGTTCGGTTCGGCTTGGAATTACACATACGCAGTTCCGGAGCTTGCCGAGCCTAGCATATGCTGTATTCGCCGGGGGGGGGGGGCGAATTTCACAGAGCCTGTGTCGCGCGGCACCAGCGAGTGACATCCCGTTAGGCGAGCGCCAGAATTTTAAATCTGTAAATAACTAGGAGGTCGGAGGAGCACAGCACTGGAGCAGGAGTCAGGACTCGGAGGCTGAGCAGCACGCGGAATGGAGGAGACTACTGCATCCAGGCAACACAAAGTTCACAGGGGAGTCGGGGACGGACAGAGTAACAGACAGCCCAGCCGACAGTGACATCAGGTGATGGTGGCAGAGCGGGATCCAATGGAGGCAGGGGGTGATGGTGGCACCGCAGGGGGAGATTGTGGCACCGCAGAGGGGGGTGAAGGCAGGGGGTGTTGGTGGCAGAGGGGGATGGAGGCAGGGGGTGATGTGACTAAATAATTTGCTCTTATTATATCGAAAATATGTTTTTTTACCTTAATATTTACCTTAAATCATATTGCTATTTGCCTAGTGTACTTGTTTGTAGCCTAAATACTGAAATTTGCACCTAAAAATGTAATTTAGTAACTTTTGTGAAATGCCTGTAAAAACGTGGCTGCGCCAGTAAATTTCGGGTGTCGTGCCAGTAAATTTCAATCTGGTAGGTTGGCAACACTGAATACAATACCAAATTTTCAAATCAAACTGAAGGTAATAAAAAGACATCAAGTACCGTATTTATCGGGGTATAGCGCGCTCCCGCGTATAGCGTGCACCCCTAAAGTTGCCCGAATTCCTGTGGAAAAAAGATGTTTTGTACTTAGTTTTGTGTCTTGCGCGGCGTCCATCGGCGGCCTCGTCGGGTCAGGCGTCCGTCTGCGGCTTCGGGTGTCCTCTTCGTCGGGTCCGGCGTCCTTCTGCTGCGTCCTCGCTTCCTCCCCGCTCGTTTCCCGCGCCGAGTTTGAATACTGCGCCGACATATACCGAGCGCAGTACACTCGTGTATCGTCAGGCAGGCTCGGCAACTCTCACGCTGACGTCCTGTACGCTCGGTATATGCCGGCGCAGTATTCAAACTCGGCGCGGGAAAGCGGGTATCGGCGTATACCGCGCACCCACGATTTTGCCCTGATTTTCAGGACAAAATAGTGCGCGGTATACGCCGATAAATACGGTAATAGTTACATGAGTTAGAACCCCATTTAAATTCTAGGCCATAAGATATTAAGTTGTTTACAGCGGGTTAAATAGAAAACCAAATAGAGTACTTCAAGCGTTGTGTCAAGCCATTTCCTGAGTTACAGTATTTGACATTTTAAAACAATTGGTAAAAAGGGAACAAGGTATACGTAGACAGTTTAAGAAGAGAGATATCAGGTGTAAACCTAAATACTAATATAATCAGAAATACATCTATAAATATTATTCTGGGATACACAGTTGTGCTCATACGTTTACATACCCTGGCAAAATGTATGATTTCTTAGCAATTTTTCAGAAAATATGAATGATAACACAAACACTTTTCTTTCACTCATAGTGTTTGGCTGAAGCCATTTCTTATCAATCAACTGTGTTCAGGGCCGGCCTTTGCGGTGTGCGGAGAGCGCGATCGCACAGGGCGCCATAGCAACATGGGCGCCTGGCGACCGCACAGCTTCTTTAATTCGCCTGTGTATTAAGTAGTGTGCGGGGGGCGTGCCGCACACTGGGGGTGTCAGGCCGGCGCCCCCCCCCTGCGACGGAAGAGGACCTTGCTGGGTGGGATGGCGTGGTGCCGGGTGCCTGGCTTTGCAGGGGGGGTGCCGTGCAAGCCGCATCCCAGCGAGCTGTCGGCACACCCGGGACCTGGCCGCAGTGACCCCCCTTCTGCTTAGGCAGCTCCGCGGGTCTGAGTCTCGGCTGCCTGTGACTGTCTCAGTCACGCAGCCGAGCAGTAAAGCTGCCTCCCCTTGTCTGTACTGTGCTGTGTGTGCAGCACGCGGCAAGCAGGTTATCTGAGCCTGCTTGCTTTACAGGTCTGAAGGGCGGGGGGTGTGTGTGTTCTATCTGTATTGTGGGGTGGGGGGTTCTTTATTGTAGGGGGGGTCTGCACTGTAGGGGTTGATCTGTATTGTAGGGGGGGGTGTTTTCTGTATTGTGAGGGGGGGTTCTTTATTGTAGTGGGGTTCTGTATTGTGGGGGGGTTATTTATTGTAGGGGGTCTGCACTGTAGGGGTGGTCTATTGTAGGGGTGAATCTGTATTGTAGAGGGGGTTTTGTATTGTAAGGAGAGATCTGTATTGTAGGGGGAGGGGTATGCACTGTATGGGGGTCTGCATACATTCAGGGGGTCCAGAACTGTTAGGGGGTGTCTGTGTAACATACAGGTGTCCGGGGCTGTGTAATGTAAAAGGGGTCCAGTGGTGCAGGGTGCTGTGTATTGTAAAGGTGTCCAGAGCTGTGGGGTGCTGTGTAATGTAAGGGGCCCAGTGGTGCAAGGTGCTGTGTAATGTAAAGGGGTCCATCCAGAGGTGCTGTGTAATGTAAGGGGCCCAGTGGTGCAGGGTGCTGTGTAATGTAAAGGGGTCCAGAAGTGCAGGGGGCTTTGTAATGTAAAGGGGTCCAGAGGTGCAGGGTGATGTGTAATGTAAAGGGGTCCAGAGGTGCAGGGTGATGTGTAATGTAAAGGGGTCCAGAGGTGCAGGGTGATGTGTAATGTAAAGGGGTCCAGAGGTGCTGTGTAATGTAAAGGGGCCCAGAGGTGCAGGGTGCTGTGTAATATAAAGGGGCCCAGAGGTGCAGGGTGCTGTGTAATGTAAAGGGGCCCAGAGATGCAGGGTGCTGTGTAATGTAAAGGGGTCCAGAGGTGCAGGGTGATGTGTAATGTAAAGGGGTCCAGAGGTGCTGTGTAATGTAAAGGGGGCCAGTGATGCAGGGTGCTGTGTAATGTAAAGGGGCCCAGAGGTGCAGGGTGCTGTGTAATGTAAAGGGGCCCAGAGTGATGTGTAATGTAAAGGGGTCCAGAGTGATGTGTAATGTAAAGGGGTCCAGAGGTGCAGGGTGATGTGTAATGTAAAGGGGTCCAGAGGTGCAGGGTGCTGTGTAATGTAAAGGGGCCCAGAGGTGCAAGGTGCTGTGTAATGTAAAGGGGTCCAGAGTTGCAGGGTGCTGTGTAATATAAAGGGGTCCAGTGGTGCAGTTGTGGAGAGGGGGTACACAGTAGTGACAGAGATATTGAAGGATGCAGGGGGCACAGTGGTGTGTTTTTACATTTTACGGGGGGGCAGATATAGGATCCGCCCCGGGTGCCAAATGCTCTAGGTACACCTGGCAGGCCACAGGCGGATTCTGCAGGAATGACAACGTGGGCGGCTGTCCTTGCCTTGCTATGAGGAGCAGGGATGAGGAGCTCATATGCCATGCGCACTGAGAAGACAAAGGAGGGCAAGAATCCACAGAAGCAGGCGGCAGCTTTTTTCTGTAAGTAAATAATTTTTTTATAAATGCAGTGTACTGCTTAATGCCTGTTTTTGTATTTTCTTTTTTAAATAGGGTTTTTCTTAAAGGAACAGTAAATACAAAAGTTAAAAAATACTTTATTGTAATTATGTTTGATATTTGATAGTAAATTTACAGGTAGTGTTATTATACCATGTGATTTACTTTATATGTGGCGTTATTATAGAGTGTGATTTGCAGTATATGTGGCGTTATTATACTGTGTGAATAAAAGTTGTATTTTTATCATAGCTTGTAATCTTTTTTTTGGGAACTTAATGGAATGGAAGGCTTTAAATGGAGCTGGTATTGGAGAAATGGATGTGGTTACCGAGGGGTGTGGTTACTAAGGGGCGTGGTTACTGAGGGGCGTGGTCACCAGGGGGCGCTGTAAAGCTTTCTCGCACAGGGCGCCTAAAGGCCTAAGGCCAGCCCTGACTGTGTTTACTCATTTTAAATCATAATGGCAACAGTAACTACCCAATTGACCCTGATCAAAAGTTTACATACCCCAGTTCTTAGGCCCCGTACACACGAGAGAATTATCCGCTGGAGACGGTCCTCCGGACCGTTCCAGCGGATAAATCCTCTGGCGGATTTTGATCTGATGGTTGTACTAACCATCAGATCGAAATCAGCGCGGAATCCATCCGCGGTGACGTGTCGCGCCATCGCCGCGATGATGACGCGGCGACGTGCGCGACACTGGAAGGTAAAGACTTTCACGCATGCATCGAATCATTATGACGCATGCGAGGGAGGGGATCGGACGGATTGATCCGGTGAGTCTGTACAGACCACCGGATCAATCCGCTGGACAGGATTCCAGCGGATAGATTTCTTAGCATCCTAAGAAATTTTTATCCGCTGGAAATCCATCGGCCGGAAAAATATCCGCGGATAAATATCCGCTGGGCCGTACACACCACCGGATCTATCCGCTGGAACTGATCTGCGGATAAATCCCAGCGGATAGATCCGGTGGTGTGTACGAGGCCTCAAGGTTTCCAGCTGTCACCGAAACAAGTCAGATTATTTCACCTCTATTTCTCTTCTGGTGACAACATTTTGATTTACCCTCAATTTCATCCCTGATGACATTAGGCATCACACCAATTAGCGCTAATCTCCTTAACGGCGATACAGACAGCAACAAAAACCTGACAGTGGTTCTAACACTTCATTTAAAAACAAACAAAAGTTTAAATTCAGGGCTGGTTCACATCACGAATCACAGAGGAATGCGCTGTGCATTACTATTCACATGTGGGACAGTGCGATGCTCTTTGAGCCCATGCGTTTTAAATAATTTAAATCGCACTGGACCGCACCAAGCATGCGCTACTTTAACTAACACACTGCAACTGGATAGCATGGTACTACTGTACTATGTGATCCAGGGCAGGCAAACACACTGCATTTGTGACCTGCATTTGGGGTGTTGTTAACGTTAACACCCACTGCAGATTGCAACTGTAGTGCATTATTAATGTGGTACAGGAAACGCGCACAGAATGCAGGTTTCCTGCACCACGTTCTGGTGTTAACGGGCATTACCTTAAAGTGATTGTAAAGTCTTGTTTTTTTCCTATAAAAATAAAAAACATGTCATACTTACCTGCTCTGTTGCAGTGGTTTTGCAAAGAGCCGCCCAGATCCTCCTCCTCTCGGGTCCCTCTTCTGTGCTCCTGACCCCTCCCTCCTATTGAGTGCCCCTACATCAAGCAGCTTGCAAGGGGGGCACCTGAGCCGAGTCACAGCTCCCTGTGTCCATTTAGACATTGAGCCCCTGCACAGCCCCTCCTCCTCTCTCTTGATTGGCTGACTGACTTTGATTGACAGCAGCGGGAGCCAATGGTGCCAAACAGGAGTGAGAGTCTCGGATAGCGGAGACACTCATGGACATTGCTGGACAGAGATGGGGCTCAGGTAAGTATTAGGGGGGCCAAGGGGGGCTGCTGCACCCATAAGGTGTTTTATCTTAATGCATGGAATGCATTCAGATAAGAAAAAAACCTTCTGACTTTACAACCCCTTTAGAGCTAAAGTCTATGCTGATATAAAAACAACACCAAATAATGTACTTGTGTATTCATTAAAAAAATTAAATATATTTATATATTTTTCAACTAATGCAGCTTGATTTAATACCACCCTATTGTAATCTCCGGCACAGCAAAATTAAAGCCAGCCCCAGATGGTTCGAATCTTGGTTGGTTCAGCAGGGGCCGGCCGAGATTGGCACCCCCCTTTTTTATTTTTTTTGTCAGCACCCAAAACCCCCCCAACCTCTAAGGGGCCCGGTGGTCCCCAGGGCCCCGGATGGCATTCCCCTTTCTTTTTAATCTAAAAAAATATATATATTTTTTTTATTTATTTTTTGTCAGCACCCAAAGCCCCCCTAATCTCTAAGGGGCCGGTGGTCCCCAGGGCCCCGGATGGCACCCCCCTTTTTTATTTTTTTTGTCAGCACCCAAAGCCCCCCTGACCTCTAGGGGGCCCAAATGGCATCCCCCCTTTTTTTAAGTATTTATTTATTTTGTTTTAATTTTTTTTTTCATCAGCACCCAAAGCCGCCCCCCCCCCCCTGACCTCTAAGGAGCCCAGTGGTCCCCAGGGCCCCGGATGGCATCCCCCTTTTTTTTTTCGTCAGCACCCAAAGCCCCCGACCCAACCTTAATTTGTGGCGGCAGCCCCCCTGCTTCTCGCGACGCATCCCCCGCTTCTCAACTTGCGACACTCCCCCGCATCTAAATTTGCTGCGGCAGCACCCCCCCTCCCCCCGGTTCTCTGCCTCAGGGGGCCCATGCCTGAAGCTGTGTAATGGGCCCCAAAATTCCTGATGGCCCTGCACCCACCGATCATCAGTCACAGAGACAGAACTGCAACCTGCCTATGTAAACCGTAGGGAAGGCAAGGATCCTGTGTCTCTGCAGAGCAGGGACTAGGATTTATGTCTTCCCCTAATAAAAGCACCTCCCACAGTTTAGAAAAACACTGGTTAGGCACACAGTTAACCTTTTGATCACCCCTGATCTTAACCACTTTCCCAGCCAGTGTCATTAGTACAGTGACAGTGCATATTTTTAGCACTTATCACTGTATTAGTGTCAATGGTTCCCATAAAGTGTCAATTAGTGCCAGAATATCTGCCTCAATATCGCAGTCCCGCTACAAGTCACTGATCGCCACCATTAGTAAAAAATAAATAAGTAAATATCAATATATACTATTTTTATATAGCTAGATTCAGATACAGTTATGACGGCGTATCTACTGTAAGTCCGAATCCGCGCCGTCGTATATTTAAGTGTATGCTCAAACTGAGATACGCTTAAATGTTGCTAAGATACGACCGGCGTAAGTCTCCTACGCCGTCGTATCTTAGCTGCATATTTACGCTGAACCAAAAAGAAGGTACAGCGCTGATGTGAATGAATTAAATTGTGAATAAACCAGATGTATTATGAAAAATAATCTGTGACTTAATGAACAAAACAAATTAATTATGTAGTGAAAAATTTATAAGAATGTCCAGAAGTGAAAAAGTAAATATGCTGATCCTCCACCAATCAATGATTGAATATGGGTGATAAAATAGCAAATATGAATCAGTGAAAAAGAGTCCAATGGTAAAAACAAACGAAATTCTTAATCTTCCACCAAGAGAAAACACCCGTGTGATGGTATTCCAGTCTGCTTACCAGATTCACTGACCGTTAATGCGGTCAGATAGAGCCCAGAGATCTTTTAAAGTCCTCTCAAGTGGACTATGTAACAGCAGGTTACACAGATCGGATCATCTACTGCTCCAAAACTCCAGATAAAATGAGGATGCGCTCATCTCAACTTGTCAAATTAAAAGTAAAAACACATCAAAATGAGTCAATCAAGTGGATGGAAACCTTCTTCGGATCATCCTAAGAAGATCATTTCAAGATTGATGCACCAAACAGTCCCGCTTAGTGTTGCAATGGTCCGTGTTTCCCAGAGCCTGCAGCATGTGTGCTGCTTGTTGATTGTTTAAATTCAGACTGACGATATTTACGCTGGCCGCTAGCGGCGTGTACGCTGATTTACGCCTAGAATATGTAAATCAGCAAGTTACGCCTATTCACGAACGTAAGCACACCAGTTGCAGTAAAGATATGACGTTTACGTAAGGCGTTTTCAGGCATAAAGATAAACCACCAAAAAGATGGCGCAGCCAATGTTAAGTATGGACGTCGGACAGCCGTCGAATTTCACGTCGTTTATGTAGTTTGCGTAAGCCGATTCAGAATGGGGTGGGGGTAGGTTACGTTCACGTCGAAAGCAAGGAGTATTTGCGACGTGATACTGAGCATGCGCGCGCATGCTCCGTACGATTGGCGCTTCATTTACATGTATGGTAATGAATCGTGAATTCATTACCATACAACACGCCCCCTACCTGCCTATTTTGAATTAGGTGGGGTTACGCCGGGCCATTTGCGCTACGCCGACGTAACTTAGGAGGCAAGTGCTTTGTGAATACAGTACTTGCCTCACTATGTTACGTCGGCGTAGTGCAAATGGGATGCGCTACGCCGACCTAAAGATAGGCGGCTGTACCTGAATCTAGCTGATATTGGCCAAATTGATTTGATTTTTTAATTTTATTTTTATTGGTTATGTTTTATAGCAGAAAATAAATAAAAATATTGTTTTGATAAAAAATACCACCAATAAAAAGCTCTATTTGTGGGAAAAAAGTAACACAAATTGTATTTGGTTACAGTGTCGTACGACTGCACAATTGTCAGTTAAAGTAACACAGTGCCGTATCACAAACAATGGCCTGGTCAGGAAGGGGGGTGAATCTTATGGAGGTCAAGTGGATAATTAATAGCAGCTGCATAAGTTTTAGGACTGGTTTAACCACTTAACGCCCACCGCACGCCTATTTACGTCCACAGAATGGCACATACAGGCAGAAGGGCGTATATATACGTCCCCGCCTTCTAGCGGGTCGGGGGTCCGATCGGGACCCCCTCCACTGCGTGCGGCGGGCGGATTCCCGCGGGGAGCGATCCGGGATGACGGCGCGGCTATTCGTTTATAGCCGCCCCGTCGCGATCGCTCCCCGGAGCTGAAGAACGGGAAGAGCCGTATGTAAACACGGCTTCCCCGTGCTTCACTGTGGCGGCTGCATCGATCGAGTCATCCCTTTTATAGGGAGACTCGATCGATGACGTCAGTCCTACAGCCACACCCCCTACAGTTGTAAACACACACTAGGTGAACCCTAACTCCTACAGCGCCCCCTGTGGTTAACTCCCAAACTGCAACTGTCATTTTCACAATAAACAATGCAATTTAAATGCATTTTTTGCTGTGAAAATGACAATAGTCCCAAAAATGTGTCAAAATTGTCCGAAGTGTCCGCCATAATGTCGCAGTCACGAAAAAAATCGCTGATCGCCGCCAATAGTAGTAAAAAAAAAAAAAATTATAACAATGCAAAAAAAACTATCCCCTATTTTGTAAACGCTATAAATTTTGCGCAAACCAATCGATAAACACTTATTGCGATTTTTTTTTTTTTACCAAAAATAGGTAGAAGAATACGTATCTGCCTAAACTGAGGAAAAAAAATTATATATGTTTTTGGGGGGGGGGGGGGTTTATAGCAAAAAGTAAAAAATATAGAATTTTTTTCAAAATTGTCGCTTACTTTTTGTTTATAGCGCAAAAAATAAAAACCGCAGAGGTGATCAAATACCACCAAAAGAAAGCTCTATTTGTGGGGAAAAAAGGATGCCAATTTTGTTTGGGAGCCACATCGCACGATCGCGCAATTGTCTGTTAAAGCGACGCAGTGCCGAATCGCAAAACCTGGCCTGGGCATTTAGCAACAAAATGGTCCGGGGCTTAAGTGGTTAAAATAAATACAAATCATTTGACAGGTAAAGAAGCTTCCTTGTATGTATTTCAGCTGTAAATGTATCTGTATGACTGGAGTTCAGCTTTAAAATACTTAAAAAGTAAATACTGTATATAAAACTGACCAATTGGTGTTTTCTTTGGTATAAAGTTTAAATGCTTCCTGCCAGACCTATTGAAATATGACGGCCGAGCGGGAGCCCTGGAATCCTGAGCGGATGTCATATAAAGTCCTCCCAGGATCGCGCTCGTGCATACCCCATACACACGGGCTGCGCTCCGCCACTATCTGTCACCCACTGTGTCCACCGAACACAGCCAATGACAGATCAACGGTACCATGTGATCGCTGTGGCCAATCAGAGCAGGTTATGTGACAACTGTAAACAATTAATGGCTTTGATTTAAAGGGTAACTCCACTTTAGCGGGGGGGGGGGGGAATGGCAAATAAAAAAAATAATATAGAGTAGACAATTGGGACACAAGTCATATTGTAATTGAATGTTATTAAAAAAGGACTTTCCTTTTCAATCTGCAGCCACTAATTTTTTTTAAATGCAATGCAATATGGCTACCTAGAGTTGTTCTGTACACAGAATGTGTACTAAACACACCCCAGAAACATAATTTCCTGCTTGTGTGATTGGCTCAAAGATTTTCCCAGAAGTCTGCACTAAAATACAAGTCAGTTTTTAGGCATCCCCTGCAACAAAAATTTAATTTTGGGGAGATGGCCCCAATAGGAAAACATCCAAAGGGATGCGGGCCCAGCAGCTTTCCTCTTTAGAGCTCTGCAGGTGCCACAGCTGAGTGATAATTATGAAAAACTCCCATTAGATTCACTTTTCATATGGGCACAGAGAAGCACACAGTGATTTCTTCAGAATATCTAAGGGTAGGAACATAGGCGTGCGCACAGGGTGTGCCAGGTGTGCCCAGGCACACCCTAATCACCCTGTGCAGCACAGATTCCCCCTACTGCCCTGGCTCCCATCTCCCCCCCCCCCCCCCCGCATCGCTGCCAGCTTCCCTCCTCTCCTATCGGCTGTTGCTGCTAGGATGTTTTAGGAGTGGGGAAGGGGCCAGACAATATGTAATTTACCGCCCCCTTCCCTTTCTGAATGAACATCGTGAGTGATCGGTAGTGTGTGTGTTTGGGCTTTGGGGTGCACACTCAAATGCAATAGGCTGCGCACACCTATGGGTAGGAATCTGCAACAAAGTTTTTTATAATCCTTGCAGTGTACAAAGATCACACAGAGGGGAATGTTTTTTTCTCAACAAAAGTGGAGTTACGCTTTAATCTATTTATTGAGTACTATTGTGTTGAGCTCTGCGATTGGTCATAGTGATTACATGTTACAGAAAGGGCCAATCACAACCCATCTCTAACATGTGATTTGCTGTGGCCAATCACAGCTAATCACAATAGTAAAAAATAAATTAATAGTTTTCATTCTGAAAAAAAAAGCTTGCCTCTAACAGAAGAATTCACAGTTATAAGCAATCATACTGTAGTGTGTAAAAACAAAACAAAAAAACTAAATCCTGATCACCTCCCTAGAGTAGCACAATGTTATTATGTGACACTGTACTGCACTAGGGACAGTATGTAAAAATTTGTGAATAGTGAAAAAAAACATGTTTTATTTATTCATTTTCCAGAAAATTGTGACAAAAATGTACAACTTCAAAAAACTCGCCATGCCTCTTACCAAATACATTGGACTGTCTTATTTCCAAAAAGGGGTCATTTACTATCCTGGCATTTTCTGTCCTCGAGAAATGAGATAACCCATCTGAACATCAGGACTGGTCGATTTTCAGATATACTGTATATACCATAGTTTGCAGACTCTAGAACTTTCCTACAGACTATGGGCCAGATCCACAGAAGAATTACGCCGGCGTATCTATTGATACGCCGCGTAATTTCAAAGTTCCTGCGTCGTATCTTTGTTTTGTATCTACAAAACAAGATACGACTGCATCTGGGCTCGATCCGACTGGCGTTCGTCTTAGTACGCCGTCGGATCGTAGGTGCATTTTTCCACCGGCCGCTAGGTGGCGTTTCCGTCGAATCCCGCGTTGAGTATGCAAATTAGCTAGATACGGCGATCCACGAACGTACATCCGGCCGGCACATTTTTTTACGTCGTTTCCGTACGGCTTTTTTCGGCATATAGTTACCCCTGCTATATGAGGCGTATTCTATGTTAAGTATGGCCTTCGTTCCCGCGTCAAATTTTGAATTTTTTACGTCGTTTGCGTAAGTCGTTCGCGAATAGGGATTTGCGTAGAATGACGTCATTGTCGTAAACATTGGCTTGTTCCGGTTTATTTTCGAGCATGCGCACTGGGATACCCCCACGGATGGCGCATGCGCCGTTAAAAAAAACGTAATTTACGTCGGGTCACCACGTATTAACATAAAACATGCCCCCATCACATACATTTGAATTGCGCGCCCTTACGCCGCCAAAGTTACCCTACGCCGCCGTAACTTAAGGCGCAAATTCTTTGAGGATAAGGAAGACTGTAAGATTTTTTATTTGCAAAATGTTATAACAGAAAGGAAGAAAAACTTATTTTTTTCAAACCTTTTTATTCTTTTTTCGTTTATTTTGCAAATAATAATTAAAAAAAAACAGCAGTGATTAAATACCACCAAAAGAAAGCTCTATTTGTGTTTAAAAAAAAATGATAAAAATGCCATGTGGGTACAGTGTTGCATGGCTGTGCAATTGTCATTCAAAAGCCTCGTACACACGATCGGATTTACATCAGACTAATACGTGGAACTTTGTCCAAAGGGCGTTGGCCGTGAACTTCTTTTGCATACAGACGACAAAACTTTGTCAGCCAACAAAACGAAACTACGTGGTTTTTCTGCTCTTTAGCGCCACCCTCTGGGCAACTTCTGCCTGGGTGGGTTATCAAGCTATTGTGCCGAACATGTGAATGTGAGGCATATTGTTTTGGTGAGTTTTTTTCCTTTGGGAGTGGATTCACAAGAACATGAGTTATGGTGGAAAGTTTGTATCAAGATTTCTTCAAGAAAGATACCATTCATTGATCAATCACTGCTTAATCACTGTTAATCATTGGTGTGATTTATGGACACTTTTATATGAATTTATTTTCTTTTCAACTTTCTTTATATGTTTATGGATCATTCACATGCACTATTAATTCACTTTCACTTGTTAATTTTTATGTGCTAATTTTTATGGGGCAGATCCACAAAAGGATTACGCCGGCGTATCTATTGATACGCCACGTAATTTTAAATTTTCTGCGTCGTATCTTTGTTTTGTATCTACAAAACAAGATACGACTGCATCTCGGATCGATCCGACAGGCGTACGTCTTAGTACGCCGTCGGATCGTAGATGCATTTTTCCGCCAGCCGCTAGGTGGCGTTTCCTTCTAATTCCGCATCGAGTATGCAAATTAGCTAGTTACGGCGATCCACGAACGTACGTCCGTACGTCGTTTGCGTTCGGCTTTTTCCGGCGTATAGTTACCCCTGCTATTATGAGGCGTACTCAATGTTAAGTATGGCCGTCGTTCCCGCGTCAAAATTTGAATTTTTTACGTCGTTTGCGTAAGTCGTTCGCGAATAGGGATTTTGCGTAGAATGACGTCACCGTCTTAAACATTGGCTTGTTCCGGTTTAATTTCAAGCATGCGCACTGGGATACCCCCACGGACGGCGCATGTGCCGTTAAAAAAAAAACGTTGTTTACGTCGGGTCACAGCGTATTTGCATAAAACACGCCCCCATTACATCCTTTTGAATTCCGCGCCCTTACCCCGCCAAAGATACACTACGCCGCCGTAACTTACGGCGCAAATTCTTTAAGGATTCGGAAAAAAAAGTTACGGCGGCGTAGTGTATCTTAGATATGCTGCGCCCGGTGGAAATATGCGCCGAGGTATGTAAATCTGCCCCCATGTGTTTATTTGTGTTATTTTAATATAATTACTTTACTAGTACTGTTTATGAAACAGAGCGCTACTATTTTTTTTCACTAAAGATTCACTATATACATTTCTATTTAAGTAGCAGCTGTAGATAATCAAGTTTATCCTGTGCGCAGTGGTGGTTTAGAAAGTTACCAGGGGGCGTTAATTAGCTTTGTCCACCAGCGTTTATTCAACATCTGCTAATGTTGCGCTATGGTTAGTATTGCTTCTGAGCATGCGCGTTTGTACTTTGGATTTTTCTCCGAAGGACTTGTGTACACACGATCGGATAATCCGACGGCACACATTTGTTGTCGGAAAATTATAAAGCGTGCTAAAAAACATATGTTGTGGGAAAATCTGACAACAATTGTCCGATGGAGGATTTTCCAACAAAACCCTGCCATCGCACATTTGTTGTTGGAAAATCAGATCCTGTGTACGAGGCTAAAGTGTGACAGCGCAAAAAGCTCAAAATTGCCCTGAGCACAAATGGGGTAAAAGTGTCTGGTATCGCAGTAGTTAATAAACTTGAGAACCAATGAAATAGAAAAGATGATGCACCTGAAAATTCCATAATCCTTCCACTTATTTTTCAGTTTGTCTCTGACAACTATAGCGTTCTTGTACTGGACACAACACTATTGTTGAAAAGTGAAATTAGCAGCTGTTGACAAGGAAGGGTGATCAATTAACAAAATTGTTGCTTTTTCTTTTTTTCTTTTTTTTTTTAATACGACTGCAGTTGGGAAGCTAGGACAAAGCAAGTTTTTTAACATCAGAAATGTTTTAAAAATGTTCTTGTAATAACTGCCTTTTTTGTTCTCGGCTTAATCCTGAATAATGGTCCCCCCATCTGTGATAATTATGAAATTACAAAGTGTGGTGTGGTCTTCCACAGTGTATGCTGAAGTCTTTGTTCTGGTTCTATGTGGATGAATAGTTCGCAAATCCGCTGATGGCTTGTCTATAGTCATGTTAAACAATCACATGGTCACCCAGGGCATGAGTAATGCCAACACAGCTGGGTTTCTTGTCACCCATCGAGGATTAACCGTATAAATACTTTAATTCCATTACAGGCAGCAATTTCTTCAGTGGGAAGGACTTTTGCCTGTTGGAAATAAAAAGGGACAGTGTTTGAAATGAGTTATGACGCAGCCAATGTCATAATAATCTCATCTGCACATGATCCCGAGTGAAACGTTAAAACATTCCCATTTGTACATAGTTATAGGTTTAGACAAAGCAGTTTTCAGTGTCAATTACAACCGTTTTTGGTTTATATGAATTGTCAAAAACTTAATATTTGTTGCAATGTACAGGAACTGTGGATAAGGTAAAATTACGCAACCAAATATATAAATTAGGGCGGTTACTTATTAAAACTTTCGTATTCGATTAATCAATTTTTTTTAGCGATTAATCGACTAATTTTGATTGGTATAACGCACATCCATTTTTCGGATCACCACCATATATAGTCCCCACTGTAATATCCACAGACATCTCCCCCACTGTAATATCCACAGACAGCCCCCCACTGTAATATCCACAGACAACTCCCCCAATGTAATATCCACAGACATCTCCCCCACTGTTATATCCACAGACATCTCCCCACTGTAATATCCACAGACCTATCCCCTGCTGTAATATCCACAGACATCTCCCCGCTGTAATATCCACAGACATCTCCCCGACTGTAATATCCACAGACATCTCCCCCACTGTAATATCCACAGACATCTCCCCCACTGTTATATCCACAGACATCTCCCCGCTGTAATATCCACAGACATCTCCCCACTGTAATATCCACAGACATCTCCCCCACTGTAATATCCACAGACATCTCCCCCACTGTAATATCCACAGACATCTCCCCCACTGTAAAATCCACAGACATCTCCCCCACTGTAATATCCACAGACAGCCCCCCACTGTAATATCCACAGACATCTCCCCCACTGTAATATCCACAGACATCTCCCCCACTGTAATATCCACAGACATCTCCCCCACTGTAATATCCACAGACATCTCCCCCACTGTAATATCCACAGACATCTCCCCCGCTGTAATATCCACAGACACCCCCCCCCCCCCACTGTAATATCCACAGACATCTTCCCCATTGTAATATCCACAGACATTCCCCCCACTGTAATATCCACAGACATCTCGCCCCACTGTAATATCCACAGACATCTCCCCCACTGTAATATCCACAGACATCTCCCCCACTGTAATATCCACAGACATCTCCCCCACTGTAATATCCACAGAAATCTCCCCCACTGTAATATCCACAGACATCTCCCCACTGTAATATCCACAGACATCTCTCCCGCTGTAATATCCACAGACATCTCCCCACTGTAATATCCACAGACATCTCCCTCACTGTAATATCCACAGACATCTCCCCCACTGTAATATCCACAGACATCTCCCCCACTGTAATATCCACAGACATCTCCCCCACTGTAATCCACATACATCTCCCCACTGTAATCCACAGACATCTCCCCACTGTAATCCACAAACATCGCCCCACTGTAATATGGTCCACATCTCCCCCACTGTACAGGAAGATTAGTGCTTGCTTAGTCTTACCAGAGAAGGCGGCCGAACACGAGCAGTTAAGGCCGGGTGATGATGCCAGTGGACCGCTCTAGGCTCACCTAGGCTGCCGCCGGGTGGACCAAGATGGCCGCCGCTCCGGGAGCTAGGCCGAAACCGCGGCCTTTCCTATGGCCGAGGCAGCAGCGGAGCTCTGCGGATCACGTGGTGTGCCGCATATGGTGACCCGTTCACGGATCATTGACGATCCGTTGCACCACTAGTACCGATCAAAAGAATTTTGATCGATCAAAAAAATGTACGATTAATCGAGGAATTAATCTTTCATTTTCACACCCCTAATATAAATATATATAAATTTATAAATATATAAAAAATTTGAATACAATTTAAATTGTGTATATATTAAAGTCCACACACTGCTCCAATGAATAAACTGTAATGTTGAACACTCAGATAGGGCTTAATACTTCTGTTCGGATAATGTAATAAACAGCACCACTTACCAGATAGGGTGGATCTCAAATTATAGAGATTGAATTTGCTCATCCAGGGATCACTCAGCTTGGGAATTTTTCTTAACCACTTCCATACCAGGCACTTACGCACCTTCCCGCCCAAGCCAATTTTCAGCTTTCAGCACTGTCGCAATTTGAATGACAATTGTGTGGTCATGCTACACTGTACCAAAATGAAATTTTTATCATTTTGTTCCAACAAATAGAGCTTTCTTTTGTTGGTATTTGATCACCTCTGCGATTTTTATTTTTTGCGCAACTAAAAAAAGACCGAAATGTTTGAAAATAAGTTTTTATTTTTTTTCTGTTCATTTTTTGTAAATAAGTATGTTTTCTTCTTCAATTATGGACACTAATATGGCGGCACTGGTGGGCACCGATGAGGTGGCACTGGTGGGCACCGATGAGGTGGCACTGATGGGCACCGATGAGGTGGCACTGATGGGCACCGATAGGTGGCACTGATGGGCACTCATAGGCGGCACTGATGGGCACTCATAGGCAGCATTGATGGGCACTCATAGGCGGCACTGATGGGCACTCATAGGCGGCACTGATGGGAACTCATAGGCGCACTGGGCACTCTTTGGCGGCACTGATGGGCACTTATGGGTGGCACAGGTGGGCACTGATAGGTGGGCACTGGGCATAGATGGGCACTAAGAGGTGGCACTGATGGACACTGGGTGGCACTGATGGACACTGGGTGACACTGAGGGGTGGTACTGATTGCTGGGCACAGTCAGTACCTATGTTGTCAGTCAGTGCCCATTTGTGGGCACTGATTGGCATCAATTGCATTAAAAACTTTTTTTTTATATGTATTTGTGCTTTATTGAGCACTGGGGGGCACTCCCTGGTGGTCCATTGTGGCGATCCGAGGGGGGGCTGCGCTGATAAACAATCAACGCGAACCCCCCCTGTCAGGAGAGCCGCCGATCGGCTCTCCTCTACTCGCGTCTGTCAGACGGAGGCTCTTTACCGAGATCGGAGATGCAGGGTGTCAGACTGACACCCTGCATCACCGATTGCCGCGCTGCTGTAAAGATGGACACTATGCTGTTCAATACAATGGAACATCAAAGGTACAGTACATATCTTGCCTCGCTGTTCCTGTGTGTTGGTCTCTTAGAAAACCACAACATTTATAATGGGCCCTAAAAGTGTCAATTAAATGGCATTATATTTGCAGATAATTGTCACATTAGACCTTTTCTGTCCATAACTAATCCATTAAGGGCTTTACTCAAACATTAAGGGCTTTACTCAAACTCAACAAAGGGTGAAAAATATTGAATGGCTTATAAGTTGTGTTTACTTGTCATTGATTTTTACATCTTGGACCTTTTTAAAAGCATGTCTACATAAAGAACCAATAATCCTTAAAGTGGAGTTCCACCCGAAAATGGAACTTTCACTTTTTTGAATCCTCTCCCCCCTCCGGTGTCACATTTGGCACCTTTCAGGGGGAGGAGGGAACAGATACCTGTGTAATGCCCCGTACACACAATCGGAATTTCCGATGGCTTAAAATCCGCTTTTCGTCAAAATTCCGTTCAAGCTGTCTTGCATACACACTGTCAGACAGAATTCCAACCGTCCAAAACGCGGTGACGTAAAACACTACGACGAGCCGAGAAAAATTAAGTTCAATGCTTCTGAGCATGCGTCGACTTGATTCTGAGCATGCATGGGTTCTTTCTCCGTCGGAGTTGCACACAGACGATAGGAATTTGCTATGTTCTATTTCTAAACACAGACAGAAAAAAGTCCGATGGGGCCCACACATGATCGGAATTTCCGATAATACAGGTATTTGCTCCCACTTCCTAGCATAGATCACTGCGGTGATTGCGGTGACCAACGCCACTTACGGCGCCTAATCTGTCCTTCCCCTCTGTCTTCTGGGAGACACACGGGTTCCAGAAGACAGCAGGGACCAGTGAGGACGCGCAGCGTGACTCTTGCATGCGCCGTGTGGCTTCACTTCCTAATTCCCTTACAGAGGATGGCGGCGGCAGCTGCTGACAGCCAACGCACAGATGAGCTTTGGCTGCCGACATTGTGGGCACGCTGGACAGGTAGGGGTCCATATATTAAAAGTCTGTAGCTGCAATATTTGCTGGCTTTTAATATTTTTTTTTTCGGCGGACATATGCTTTAAAAGAAGAAAAGCATTACCATTAAACTGAATATGTGGTGTGCCATTGTGTATACAGTTCTGCATATCATACAGTATATATCATATAGTAAATACAGCTAGCAGATCCTTTAGCCTAGTACACACGATGAGATTGCCATACAAATGATTGTCCGTTTTTTAGTTTTGCATGCTAGTCTCCTTGTCGAAAAAACGATTTGATTACAAAATGTGATGTGGTGTATTTATATTGTATTTTCATCCGAAAACTGTACTGGTAAAACGCAAATCGTACGATCTGGTATCGTACGAGAAAAAAAATGTTGTTTGTCCCTTTGGATAGTTTTGCATGAAAGCTGTGTACTATCGCTCAGATTTTCGTATGATCGATTCGAAAGCGGTGTTTTTTGTATGATTTTCTAATCGTGTGTACTAGGCTTTACTCTGACCTAGAAAACAGAATGTTTGGGTATGTTGGTAAGTGATGCCAATAGTAGTTGGTTGATCTTGTTCTCAAACCTTGTGGCTCACGTTATACATGCCATCTTAGATCACAGCTGTTCTACATTCCAACTCCACTGTGTACGAATAGCTCTACAAGTATTGTCGAGGCTGGACAACTGCAGGATTCCAGTTTGCTATCCTGGGTGTCACTAAGAGACAGGGATAAACTCACTTACAACTAAATAATTAGTCGGATCTGTTTCATTTTGCCAAGGTTAAGATGTCAGTTTCTGAGTCAGTGGTTTTACAGTTTAGGCCGTGTGGACTCACAACACAGCTTTGTTTAAAATGCAATGTTAATTTAATGATGTTGTTTGCAAAACCTTACTTAGAGGTTGTATAAATGTGAAGAACACAGGGATGTAACTAAATTGGCTTGCTGTAAAAAAAGGTTACTACCCCAGATGTTGGTTGGTCTCTACTTCATTCCTTTATCTATAGGCCAGTATTTTCTGTTTTTGTTATTTTTTTGTGTGTGTATGCTTGTGTGCGCATCAACTCTGCCAAATTCATGCTGCATCATTTCTGTGAGTTGTCTGTGCCTCTGTTGAAGTGTTTTTGCTTACTTCCTGAGTCGGTGACCACACAGGAAGTGAAACCTTTCCAATGAGTTTAAAGACAGTTAAAGTGATTGTAAACCATGTATAACCAATTGTACCTACATGTAAGCCTATATTAAGTGCTGGAAATATCTCCTAAACCTCCACGGTTTAGAAGATTTTTTAAATAAAGCCACGCGCTGATGTCAATGGCACCTGGACCGATGTCTATGGCCCATTTTCACTTTAGAAAGGAAAGATCGTGACGTTTCTAAAGTAGGGTGACCGCATTTCCAAACTACCATTCAGGGACACCCTCCCTTCCCAAAAATCAGCTTGTGCTGTAACAAATCACAGTACAGTGATTGGACACAAGAGGCGGGATTTATGATTTCTCCAATCACATGCAGGGGGTGGGGACTGTGCTCCTCCAGGCATTCCCGGCCAGGACAAGTACTGTCAGTAAATAAAGCGGTGATGTGGCGGCCTTTTTTTGTGGGCATCAGATTGGCCCGGGGGGGGGGGGGGGGGCTGTGGCTGTGTCAGTTTCATTCCGGGACTGTATTGTCTTGGAATGACGGTGCCCGGGACAGACCTGCAAAATGGCAAATCCGGGACACGTGGTCACCCTATTCTAAAGGGGTCATGCAGTGACTGCCGGCTCCCGCGAGCGGGAGTGACGTCACGCGAATGCGGGCAGTCACAGAGCTGGAGTTCGCGGCCCTGGAAGGAAGAGGGGTGAAGATGGATGCTCACTGCCAGTGGGGACAGCGGTGACATTGCAGGCTTCGGTTTCAGGTAAGTGACACATAATGGGCTACTATGCGAGGCATAGCCCATTATGCTTTACCTTTGCAGGGAAATAAAGAGGAAGTAAAACCCATCAGGGTTTACTTCCTCTTTAACCACATGCCGATCGCTGCACTCAGATATACGTCGTCAGAATGGCACAGGCAGGCAAAAGGACGTATATATACGTCCCCTTTTAGAAGCGTCATTGTGGACGCGCACGCCGACTGCCGGTCCCGCGGACTCGATGTACGTGGGTATACCCGCGATCATGTCACGGTGAGGAAGAAGGGGGAAATTCTTATGTGAACAAGCATTTCCCCAGTCTTCCTAGTTACAGGACAGTGTACACAGCTTCCTGTAATCGGAAGCTGTGATCACTGTCCTGTCACACACAGCCCATCCCCCTACAGTTAAAACACATCCCTAGGCACACTTAACCCCTTCAGCGCCACCTAGTGGTAAACCAAATTCACTGCCAGTATCATTTTCAAAGTAATCAGTGCATTTTTATAGCAATGACAATGGTCCCAAAAATGTGTCAAATGTGTCCGTCATAATGTCGCAGTCATGATAAAAATTGCTGATCGCCGCCATTACTAGTAAAACAAAATATTAATAAAAATGCTATAAAACTATCCCCTATTTTGTAGATGCTATAATGTTTGTGCAAACCGGTCAATAAACGCTTATTGCGATTTTTTTTTACCAAAAATATGTAGAAGAATATGTATCGGCCTAAACTGGGGAAAAAATTTTTTGGGGGGATATTTATTATAGCAAAAAGTAAAAAATATTGCATTTTTTTTTTCAAAATTGTCGCTCTATTTTTGTGTTTAGTGCAAAAAATAAAAACGGCAGAGGTCGGGCATCGAGGGGCACATCCGGCAGCGTCAGGGATCGGGCAGTGGTGAGCACATCGGCTCCTGTGTCTTCTCCTCCCAGCTTCCGCCGTGCATCTTCTCCCCTCCTCCTATGCATCCAATAGGATCGCCTCTCCTTTCAGCCAATCGGGTGATGGGTTTTAGACCCGTTTCCTCAATGATCGGGAGGAGGTACAGTGTTGCAACAGCAAATATTTATTCCCTGTTGCAACACCCCTGGGTGTGCTCTGGACGCAAATGCTCTGCGTCCCGAGCCCCCTTTATTTTGAAGCCTGTTCTGGGCCGGATTCTCGTATCCTGGCGTAAAACTATGTGGGCGTAACGTATCTCGTTTACGCTATGCGGCCGCAAGTTTTACGGGCAAGTGCTTGATTCACAAAGCACTTGCCTGTAAAGTTGCGGCGGCGTAGCGTAAATCCTCTGGCGCAAGCCCGCCTAATTCAAATGATCCAGGTAGGGGGCGTGGATCATTTAAATTAGGCGCGTTCCCGCGCTGATCGTACTGCGCATGCGCCGTCCCTAAAATTTCCCGACGTGCATAGCGCTAAATGACGTCGCAAGGACGTCATTGGTTTCGACGTTAACGTAAATGGCGTCCAGCGCCATTCACGGACGACTTACGCAAACAACGTACTTTTTTATATTTCGACGCGGGAACGACGGCCATACTTAACATTGGTTGCCCCTCATATAGCAGGGGCAACTTTACGCGTCGCAAATGCTACGGAAACGTTGTAAATTCACTGCGTCGACCGCGCGTACGTTCGGGAATCTCGCGTAAATAGCTAATTTGCATAGACGACGGGGAAAACGACGTCGGCGACACCTAGCGGCGGGAAAAAAATTTGCATCTAAGATCTGACAGCATAAGAGCCTTACGCCTGTCAGATCGAATGGATATCCATGCGTAACTGATTCTAAGAATCAGTCGCATAGATACGCCGGGCCAGATTAGGACTTACGACGGTGCAAATGGCGTTGCGCCGTCGTAAGCCTTTTGAGAATCTGGCCCTCTGACTCTAATAAGGTGCTTCAAAAAACACCCCCCCCCCCGCCCACCTCCACCATAGGAATTCATGCATTCGGCATTCCTGAAAGGGGCCGGGCGCATGGATAGGGAGGGCGGTGGCGGTAGATAGTGGAGGCTGCTCCCACAATGGACGAACCCCTGATTTTAACCTCACAACAGGTTTACTTAGATATAAAAAGGTGTATGGATTCTAAGGGTAACTACGCATTATTATATAGATTTGATTGTAGTACAGTATATTGAAAGAGGTGACACACACAAAGTATGCAGCTTCAACTTATGCATATGGTATTTAGAGTCACAGTAATGTCACCACAACATTGATTGATCTTCCAGAATATCAGTGTACAATGTGTCATTACATTTCTAAATGAACTCTGCAACAAGGTTAGCTCAGGTTAAGTTTTTTTCTTTCCACTGAACCATAGTAACTTAAGAACTGACTGCCACTTACTAGTCATGTTCGTTTGTAAACATGTTGAACTGTTCTAGCAAGTGGTGTGTTTTCCAGGTAGAAAAATGTGACATGGGAAAGAAGGGACTTGCCACACTCCTGCTTCAGTCCATCAAGATCTCATATGACAGCTTCTAGGGGTGGACTTTGTCCTGCGTCCTTCTAGTTAGCTTACATTTTCCCACATAAAATGATTACAAATCTTATTACAATAACTTGTTTACAGGCCCTGTCCTCTGGCCAGCAGGTTGCAGGCACATATGATCAGTTTATAGTACTATCCAGAAAATGTTTTGTTTTATAGAACTTTCTGTGATTCATTCTTTGACTTATGGCCCGTACACATGACCCGAAAATTGGACGAAAAATAACACTTTTGACACGAGCGTACGATAATCGGATCATTAATACAAAGCGAGAGCCGATCACGATCGTTCCTTGTATATCATCTGATCAGACAAACACTCATTTTTTTCGCGTACGATACCAGATTGTATGATTTTCGTTTAATCAGTACAGTTGTCATCCAAAAATACAATACAAATACACTACAACACATGACATCACTTACGATTTTCTATTCTGTCATACAGGGATTTTCGTTACTCTTCAGGTACTATATACGACTAGCATGCAAAAAAAAACGGACGATCTGTCGTCCGACTTTCAGATTGTGTGTACGAGGCATAAGGCTCACCCACATGTTACAATCTAACCATACAATTAACTTTAGATCCATCAAAACTATGCAATATGAGGACCTACCTAAATTATCCAATAAATCTTTATACAGTCATGTGGGCCCTTGCATGACATACCTGTTGATACATCTAACAGAGTATTTACAATCCAATGTGTGACAAGCTTAAAGTTATTCTTTAACATGTTATACTCACCTGCTCTGTGCAATGGTTTTGCAAGGGGCAGTCCCAATCCACTTCTTTTTGGGTCCCCTGCTGGTGGTCTTGGCTTCTCCCTATTGCCGAGTACCCCTAATAGCAAGCCTTTTCCATTCACATACAGAGCGTGGCTCGGCCCCGCCCCTGCTCTATCCTCAATGGCACACTGGCTGTGGTTGACAATGGTTCCCTCTGCTGGAATTAAAGACCCGGTAGAGACGTTGCTACAATGCGCATCGCTGGATCAAGATGGGGCTCAAGTTGCTGTCTGCTGTGCCTCATTCCTCCAGAGTTGTGCCTCATAGGAGGTGTGTTAGGTGAAAACAGAGGGGAAAAAAAAGCTAAAAAGAATTCAGCTACCGCATCTAATGACTGGTAAGCTGCAATATTTTCTGTCAAAGGGGCATAACCGAAAAAGGTCTGCCGATAGGCACCCGATCAGCACTCTTAGTCAAGTGGGGCCTTCCCTCTGTCAGAACACAAAAACTCAACAAGGGATATTGCTGTACTAATATTGGATTATTAGCACATTAGCTACTCTTGAGCTTTTCCATTTGTTTTTGTTTTTTGTTTTAAAATCGCTGGGTTGAACGAAAAAAAAAACTGCTAGTGTGTACCAGGCTTTAGTGACTTTAAAGATAAGCTCAGCTAACCTTTTAGAAAGTGTTTTTTTTTTTTCGAGGACAGGCTCAGCAGGCTTTGCATCTTACGTTTTTTTATCTTGCTCGCTTTTGATATGCGTTTTTCATATTGCACTGCCATTGAAGTATATTGGGGCATAAACGTGTGTTGATCAATTAAAAAAGCACCTATAATATTTTCCCTGACACACAGCAGCACAACGTTCTGGGAATCCTTTTGTGATGTCATGAGTCGGGCAATGTGTGCTAAATGCACAGGTGTCAAAGGGGACATAAGCAGAATTATTATATAGTACTAGTTAAAGTGGCTGTAAAGCCTAAACATTTTTTACCTTAATGCATTCCTTACGTTAAGGTAAAACAGGTTTTTAGGTGTCAGCATCCCCTCTCACCCTCCCCTTTTACCCTTATTCTATCCAGGGCCATGCACATCTGTAGCCATTCTCTCCCTTTCTCTCTTTCAGGTCTCGCTGGCTTTTCTGGTGCACCCAGGCATTGGCTCCCAGTACTATCAATCAAAGCCAGTGACGAGGGAGCGTGTGGCAGGGCTGAGTCACGCTGTCTGTGTCAATGGATGCAGCAACGGTCTTGGGCTTGCACAAGTGGCCCATGGGAAGCGACTTCCCATGGGGGCCCTGGACAAGAGGGGAGGGGCCAGGAGCGGTGGCAGGGGACCCGAAAAGAGGAGGTTTGCGGCCACTCCGTGCAATTTCATTGCACAGAGCATGTAAGTACAGAATCGGAAAGACGTGAATCAGAATCGGAAAGATGTGATCAGTTGTCAAATCCAGTTCATGTGTAGACTGACGCAGAGCAACTAGCAGAAAATGAGCAGGGACCAGAGAGAGGACTGAGCAGCAGAAGACTGGCAGAGCTGGGAGACCAGAGCAGGAGAAACTAGCACATGTCTCAAATGGTGAGCAGCGTGGGAGTAATATAGTGGGAGTTGAGCAAACCAGAGGATCAGCAGAGCTGTGGGATCAGCAAAGCTGGGGGCACTACTGAGTGGGGCATCAGCAGAGCTGGGGGTACTACTGAGCAGGGGATCTGCTTAACAAGGCTACTAAAAAGCTGGGGATCTGCTGAACAGGGGTACTAATGAGCCGGGGATCTGCTGAGTGGGGGCACTACTGAGCCAAAGTTCTACTGTGCCCTTTTAAAACAAATAGAAAATCAACACACAGGGTATTTGCCAAGCTTTAATAAAGCTTTAAAAAAGCATCACTGAAACCTCAAAGAAGCATCACACGAAGCATCAAAAACACATAAAAAGAAGCATGTTGAAGTGGTAGACGCTTTAATGTGTGTTAAAGTCAAAACAAGTATAAATGAACCCTAATTATGTTCGATTGGAAATCTTTTTTTTAAATTCAATGCTTTTTTTTATTGTTTCCATTCAAATACAAAAAGTTACGTATCCATATTTTACAGTGCATACATTTTATGTGCATACACAAGATTAATTGTTCGATTGTAAATCTTGTGTGATAAGCATTTTTAGATAAATGACACTGAGGTCATGTTATGTTTAGTTGTAAATATTATCTAGCAGAGTTCTTTCCATTCTAATAATTCTGCTTTACCTAAGATGAAAGATTTGAAGGTTCTTACAACAATTTCTGAGCTCAGTCCTTTTATGACATTTTCTCCAGACCCACATTTTACTCGTATCATTCCTTTTTTTTCACAGAGCCCTCCTTTCTGTAGAAGTTGATATTTCCCTTCTGTGCAATAACTGCTACTGTAATACTTGGAGTTTACCCTCTGCCCCTAGCACTATATGACAGTGAGAGGCAGCGTGATACTTTACGATTTGCTTTGATAGTCACAATAAAATGTAGTACAATGCGCTGAACATTTTAACTGCTAAAATAGATGAAACCCTAGCTGAATGACATTTTGCTTGCTAAAGCACTGTCATAAACAATTGACCTATTTTTTTAATTACTTGACCACGGGAAAGTTTTACCCCTTCAGGACCAGAAAATACCATTTTTTACTATTCAGCACTGTGCTACTTAACTGCCAATTACGCAGTCATGCAACACTGTATGTAAATTAAATTTATATCATTTTTTTTCCACACAACTAGAGCTTTTTTTTGGTGATATTTGATCACCACTGGCTTTTTATTTTTTGTTAGATGAATGAAAGAATTTTGAAAATTAAAAGCAATATTTTCTACATTCTGTTATAAAACATATCCAATAAAATAAAAAATAAAAATCCAATTTCTTTATAAATGTAGGCCAAAATATATTCTTCTACATGTCTTTGGTAAAAAAAAAAATCACAATAAGTTTATATGAATTGGTTTGGGTGAAAGTTATCGCGTTTACACATTATGGTATGTATACTGGAATTTACGCAGCTCTAGATGCTATACTGGAATGGCGGTGATCAGCGACTTATAGTGTAACTATGATAGTGTGGTGGGCAATCAGGAGATAACAGACTTTAGGTGGGAGGGTCACAAACTGACACTGATGTCGCTAGTGACACTAATACAGTGAGCAGTGGTACTAATGACACTGGCTGGGAAGGGGTTAACATTAAGGGAAAATCAAGTGGTTAACTGTGTGTCTAAAGCCTTGTACACACAATAGGTTAACCAGAGGACAATGGTCTGTTGTCATAGGTTAACCGATGAAGCTGACTGATGGTCCGTCGCGCCTACACACCATAGGTTAAATAACCGATTGTGTCAGAACGCGGTGGTGTAAAACACAACGACGTGCTGAAAAAAACGAAGTTCAATGCTTCCAAGCATGCATCGACTTGAATCTTAGAATGCGTGGGTTTTTTAACCGATGGTCGTGCCTACTAACGATTGGTTTTGACCTATCGGTTAGGAATCCATAGGTTAATTTTAAAGCAAGTTGGCATTTTTAACCTATGGTTAAATAACCTATGGGGCCCACACACGATCGGTTTTGACCAATGAAAACGGTCCTTCAGACCGTTGTCCTCTGGTTAACCTATCGTGTGTACAAGGCCTAACAAGTGTAATGCGTGATGCTATTACTTACTGATCTGGCTGTTTTTTCTCCCTGATTTTCAGGGGGAAAGAGATAGATCATTGTTCTCTGTACAAAGAGTTCTGTGTGTTTGTAAAAACGCAGAACTTTGCGTGTGATTGGACAAAGCTGATCAGCAGGTTTCAGCAAAAATCATTGGCTGAAAACTACTACCAAGCTCATGCTGTGTCCAATCACAGCATGGGTTGGCGGGGGGGGGGGGGGGCACATGCACACCCCAAACCTGGAAGCAAGCCGCAATTGCTGCCCGCTCACAGTATATCTTCCCTAAAGTTCCCTAGGGTGACAACAGTAGATTATGCCTGCATAATGTGAAAAGAGCATTGTCATCCTGTAAGGCCTCGTACACACGACCGAACATGTCCGCAGACCAGTTTCAGCGGACATGTTCGGTCGTCTGTACGTCCGACCGGACAATTTTCCGGCGGATCGGACAGGTTTCCAGCGGACAAATGTTTCTTAGCATGCTAAGAAACATGTCCGTGGAAGCCTGTCCGTCGGACATGTTTGGTCGTCTGTACGACTTAACGGACATGTCCGCTCGGCCGAAAGCCCTCGCATGCGTCGAAGTGATTCGACGCATGCGTGGAAGCATTGACCTTCCAGGGTCACGCACGTCGCCGCGTCATCGTCACGGCGACGGCGCGGCCACGTCACCGCGTATCCTGTACGCGGGGATTTTGGTTTGATGGTGTGTACAACCATCAGACCAAAATCCGGCAGCGGACATGTCCGATGAAACCGTTTTCATCAGACAGTCCGTCCGTGTGTACGAGGCCTTACAGGGATTGCCTGACCTTCATGGAAAGGTCACCTGGTATTACTTTAATGAAAGATGCATTTTTAAAAATATTTATCATCACAATAAAATGTTAAAGCTTATATATTTATGTAATTGGCCTTACATATACTTTAACCTTATTTGTCATCAATATTTCGTTTTTTTTATTGGGTAGAGAAAATGTAAGGTAATGATCTGCTGCAGCACAAAGTGTTCTACACGTCAAGGAAACTCTCCTGTAAAGATTTTTTTCTTAGTTTTATTATCCGTCAGTAGCCCATCCCTGCATTGTAAACAACACCACGAGCAGACAAGCTGAGTCACTGCTGAACCAACAGTGAAAGAAAAAAGAACAAAAAAAATACTCACAGACATAAGCACCTTTGGAAGTAAAACAGAGAAATCATAGTAGCTCTGTAGATATGTTTTTTTTTTTGTCCTGACCTAACACCTTAAAAGACTAGTCTAATTATATGGCAGGAACAAAAAGTTACTTGCTCTGCAATAAGAAACCATATAATTTGCAGCCCACTACCTGACATCCTTGACAATAGCATGGGCTACTTCACTAGATAATGTTATTACTAGCACAGGTTCCAAATAGAAAAGGATCGAAAGATTGTACCTATTTAGATCTACTCAGTTGTAACATACTAAGGAATGGCCAAATGGCCAAATGCAAGTTAAAAAAAAAATCAAGCTTAGTCAAACTTTGTTACACACTTTTCCCAGATGGACTTTTCCCAGATTGTTAGGCCCCGTACACACAATAGAATCCATCCGCTGAAAAATCTCAGCGGATCGATTTCAGCGGATAGATTCTATGGTGTGTACAATCCAGCGGATCTGTTTCCGCTGATTTTTATCCCCTGGGATGGATTTCAAGCGGATAAAAATTTGAAGACTTGCTTTCAAATCTATCCGCTTGAATCCATCCCAACGGATTGATCCGCTGGTCTGTACAGACTCACCGGATCAATCCGTCCGAAGGGATCCCCCGCATGCGTCGTAATGATTCGACGCATACGTGGAATTCCATATATGACAGCGTCGCGCTCGTCGCCGCGTCATCATCGCGGCGACGGCGCGACACGTCATTGCGAGGGGATTTCGGCGCGGATTTCGATCCTATGGTGAGTACACTCCATCGGATCCAAATCCGCTGAAATCCTCGAGAGGATTTATCCGCGGAAACGGTCCGCTGGACCGTATCCGCGGATAAATCCTCTCGTGTGTACTAGGCCTAAGATGCAAAAGGACACCTTATAGGATAAGGAAACTTTCAAAAAGATTTTTTTCTGAAAGTTTTACCTCCCTTTTTACTACACACACTAAGCTGTTCTAACTCATCTCAAAGTTTAAAGAAAAAAGAGTGAAGCTAGATCAGTTGTTATGCAATTCCAAGGAATCACAATCACATCCCGGCAAAATTTGGAAATTTGTAGGTGAAAACAGCCCCTGGGATGGTACGGATTGTAATAATAGGATATAATTGTCAAAAAGCAAATACCAATATACAGAAATCCACACCCGTATATATGTATAAAGGGTCTTGCTCTGAATCCCTGAAGAAGGAATTTGCATATGGTTTATTATGAATTAACCTAACCGTCTGCTCCAAAACACGTCGTGTTTTATCCACCCTTGCTTGTCTTGATTTGTCAGCATTTGGGTGTGGATTTCTGTATATTGGTGAATTCACTTTGTATGACAATTTTTAAAAAAAAATTGTATATTGTGACTATTATGATTTATACCAAATAAACTTTTCCATTTTTATATACTTTTTGACAATTCCATCCTATTATTACAATACGTACCATCCCAGGGGGCGTTTTCTCCTACAAATTTCCTAACTCATCTCAAAGCTCCATAGTTAGCCAGTTCAGGTACACTGTCCAGCTGTGTCCATCCACCATACCACTTTCCAGTGGTTCCTCTTTTTTTCACTACCTGCACTTGAACTCTTTTATAGGGCTTAAGCCCCGTACACACGATCAGACCTTTGTCTGACCAAAATCACATCGGAATTCCGACGGAATTTCATCAGAGTAAAAGAGTAAATTTTCTCTATCTAAACTCAGATGGAATTCATCGAAATTTCCAATGGAATTACTCCAATGGACATACACACAGTCGGAATTTCCAATGGAAATGTCCGTCTGACTTTTTCCATCGTGTGTACGGGGGTTTACTCCTATCTTTCAGGAGATGGGCAGGTTCCCTTTGAGTTCAGCCTTTTCTATTGGGTTTTTGTTTCTGTCTGTGATTGGGGATATTTTTGTTTAATTCCGTGTGCTGACCATTCATGAAATAAGTTGTCACCAGGACTAAATACCTCAGACAGCAGTTTAAATATTGTCAGAAATTCTATGCCTTCACCACCCTAATAAGAATGTGCATTTCTTGTTGTCTGTATTCTTGTGTGTGGAGATATTTTCCATCACTTACCGTCTTGAAGATCTCCTTAGTAGGGGCACAGACAGCAGTACTATTCTGAATATCCAAAACGTTTTTTCAAGCTTGTGTGAGTGAGTAGGTAAGGTATATAGATCTGTATTTTTTTTTGTTTGTTTTTTTGCTGTGCTGTGTCCAATTGGGGAGATTTCTATTCACTTCCTAACTTGAAGCTGCAATAGGAAGTGGGAAGAACTTCTGCAAAGTAATGGGTATTTTCCTCTTACATGGTTTTCCACAGAACAGGTACAGTTGTGCTCAGAAGTGTACATACCCTGGAGGAATTTATGATTTCTCTGCCATTTTTCAGAGAATATGAATGATAACACAACACAAAAACTGGAAGCTGCGCATAGGACGTACTTGGACATTCCAACGTGAGAATAATCCAAAACACAAGGCCAAATCGACTTGTCATTGGCTACAGCAGAATAAAGTAAAGGTTCTGGAGTGGCCATCTTCTGACCTCAATATCATTGAGCCACTCTGGGGATATTCTCAAACGTGCAGTTCATGCAAGACAGCCCAACAATTTACAGAAACTGGAGGCTTTTTGCCAAGAGGAATGGGGAGCTTTACCATTTGAGAAGATAAAGAGCCTCATCCACAAATACCACAAATTACTTCAAGCTCTCATTAATTGTTAAAGGGGGCAATATATGGTATTAAGAACTGGGTATGTAAACTTTTTATTAGAGTCATTTGGGTAGTTTCTGTTGCCATTATGATTTAAAAAGAGTAAACACAGTTGATTGATAATACATGGCTTCACCCAAACGCTAACCACGAGTGATAGAAATGTTTTTGTGTTATCATTCATATTCTCTAAAAAATGGCCAAGAAATCATAAATTCTGCCAGGGTATGTAAACTTATGAGCACAACTGTATCTAAACTATTTTGGGTGACAACTTTAAAATTTTCGATTTCAAAATCAACAAATTATAATGGATTTTGTTTTCATATGCTTTTTGCACACAGAATATGGACATAAAACTAACTAGTCTTCTAAGCCTAATGCCTCGTACACACGGCCAGTTTGCCTGGCAGGAAAACTGCCATGAGAGCTTTGGCTGGGAAACCTGGCCGTGTGTATGCTCCACCGCAGTGTTTCCCATAGGAAAACTGCTGGGAAAAAGACAGCCGGGAATCGCGGCAGGAAAAAAGAGAACATGTTCCCTGTAGGGAAAACTGCCATGGAGCATACACATGGCCAGTCTTCCCTGCCAAAAGCTGTCATGGCAGTTTTCTCGATGGGAAAACTGGTCGTGTGTATGAGGCATCAGGAAAGCTGGAATAGTTGGGATGGTTCTCAACCCTTATGAGGCACCAAGCAAAAGACCTGCTGAACGAGAAACATGTGGCAGTAACTCTTTCCCATTTTGAACTCTTTAAATTAGCTATGCATTAGACGTTAGAAAATACATGAAAATTACCCACTTTGCTTAAAGTGGTTGTAAACCCACTATTTGGACTTTTACCTACAGGTAAGCCTACAACAAGGCTTACCTGTAGGTAAGGAGAATATCTCCTAAACCTGCACGGTTTAGGAGATATTACCCCCGCAATGCGGGCGGCGCATGCGCAGGGGGGACTCCACGGCTGAAGGACCGGCATCGCCGGACCCTGCCGATTTTAAATCTCCCGCGCGCACGCGCGGGAGTGACGTCATCGCCGCTCCAGCCAATCACAGCGCTGGAGCGGCGATACCCGGAAGACACGCCGGAGCAAGATGACATCCTGCTCGGCGTGGACCAGGTAAGTGGTACACACCTCGTTCCGAGGTAAGTATTTCATAATAGGCTAGTATGCGGTGCATACTAGCCTATTATGCCTTTTGCATTGCAGGTTTGGGGGGAAAAAAAAAAAGTTTATGCGGTTTACAACCGCTTTAAGTATAGCTAAGAGGGTGATATATGAAAAATACTGGCAAAGTTGAATGACTCAGTGCCTAAATTTGAAAAAAATAATGGGCTCATTGGGCCTAATATCACTTACTTGGCGTCTGCTCAGTTTATTAAAACACATTTTACTCAAACACAGGGCAACTTTCCCCTAGCCTCGAATCCATAGATCTCCCCTTTAACTTCTTTCATCCTTCTCTATCACTGCCTTTTTAGGGTCCTATCTTGCTACCATCTGTCAATGCTTCAAAACATGATATTACATTTATTACTAGGTTTTAGTATAAATACTCAAACAATTCAGATGGAACAATTAGTAATTTCATGTTGTCATTTCAATTTTACTTAAAATTACAACTAAAAAATATTTTGTGAATGAAGCACAAGCAAGTGTTTTGTAGCACCAACAAAAACCTAGACAGACAAAAAAGTTGAGGACTACTTAGCAACTAGTAAATATTCATAAAATGGGCAGTATATCTTAGTGTGCAGCATTAAGAGCTATATCATTAACAGTACAGCTTGCAGAGTGCAGCGGTCAGCAGTATGTCAGGGGTATTCCTTGTGGAAAACCAGTGTAGGTCAATCTTAACCACTTCTATACCAGGCACTTTCCCCCCTTCTTGCCCAGGACAATTTTTAGCTTTCAGCTCTGTCGCACTTTGAATGACAATTGCGCGGTCATGCTACACTGTACCCAAACAACATTTTTATCATTTTCTTTCCACAAATAGAGCTGTACATTGCTGTACATTGTTTCCTTTAAGCGGGATAGCAGGCGTGCGCACGAGCCCGCTGCACAGCAGGGGTACCGATGCTCGCCAGCCACGAGCGATCGCGTGCACGAAAGGCAGAATGAGGAAAGTGGTCACAATATGGGGCCACTACCTTGAGATTGCGGCCTCCCACAGGTTATTTGAATTAGGCTCAGGTGGTGTTAATAAGTAAGGTGCTTTGCAGTTAGAGTGGGAGGTGCATGCCCCTTTAAGGATTGGTCAGTGCGGGGTAAGGTTAGCCAATCCAGGCCGGGGAAAATCCAGGAAGCAGGTGAGTAAAGCTATATAAAGGCCAGCAGGTGTGCTTCCTCTTTTCCCATCGGTCAGCTGAGGAACTTCAAGCTCCCTCCTTCCCGCCCCAGTCGCGTCACCTTTATGTGGAAAGCCACCCTGGAGCTCAGGGGGGACTGTATTTATATTTTAAGTTGAGCTACTGCTCAAGTTCTGACAACTGAGCAGGTAGGATATGTTTTTGGAATGTTTATCAAAATTCTTGAGTGATGATAAAGTTCATGATATGTTTAATGATTTGTGAAAAAAACAGTAAATGTGTCGCGGCCAAGTTTTTGCCAAATTAAAGTGGTCTGTGTTGTTTTAGTTAATTGTACCAGGGGGGGTTACTGGGGAAAGGTGAGGCCTGCAGTCTCACACACACATCCCAGTTCTGTGAGGAGAGTAGAGAGAGATTGTCAGTTCCTACGAGCTGGGAACCACGATCTCTCATCTCCTATAGTCAGTCCCATTCCCCTACAGTTAGAGCACACACATAGGGAACACAGTTAACCCCTTAATTGCCCCCTAGTGTTAACCCCTTACCTGCCAGTGACAATTACACAGTGATCAGTGCATTTTTATAGCACTAATCGCTGTATAAATGGCAATGGTCCCAAAGATGTGTAAAAATCTCTGATCACCGCCATTACTAGTAAAAAAAAAGAAATAATAAAAAAATTGCCATAAATCTATCCCCTATTTTCTAGGCGCTATAACATTTGCGCAAACCAATCAATATATGCTTTTTGCAATTTATATTACCAAAAATATGAAGAAAAATACATATCGACCTAAACTGAGGAAATAATTTGCTATTTTTTTTAAATTGAGGCTAATTATTATAGCAAAAAGTACAAAATATTGTGCTTTTTTAAAAATTGGCCCATTGTTTGGTTTATAGTACAAAAAATTAAAACCGCAGAGATGATCAAATAGCACCAAAAGAAAGCTCTATCTGTGGGAAAAAAAGGATATTAATTTTGTTTGGGTACAGCGTCGCGTGACTGCGCAATTGTCAGTTAAAACGACGCAGTGCTGTATCGCAAAAAAAGGCCTGGTCGTTGAACAGCCAATTCTTCCGGGGCTGAAGTGGTTAAAGTAGTTCTAAGTGCTTGCAGACAGAAGAATTACAAAGAAAACAGTTTGTAGTGAAAGTCTGTTTGCAAAGTACTAAATGACTATGGGCCAGATCCACGTAGCGCATCGTAATTTTAGGCAGGCGTAGCGTATCGTAGTTAGGCTACGCCGCCGCTACTTTGAGAGGCAAGTGCTGTATTCACAAAGCACTTGCCTCTAAAGTTACGGCGGCGTAACGTAATCTCCCGGCGGAATTCAAATGATGAACAGGGGGGCGTGTTTTATGTAAAATAAGCTTGACCCCACGTAAATGACGCTTTTTTCGTACAGCGCATGCTCAGTATCACATCGAATTTTCAAATTAAATTACGCCCGCTCAATGCCTAGACGACGTGAACATAATTGACGCAAAGCCCTATTCGCAAATGTTTTACGCAAACGACGTACACGATGGAAAATTTGACGCTGGCCCAACGTCCATACTTAACATTGCGTACGCCTCATAGAGCAGGGGTAACTTTACGCCGAAAAAAGCCTTACGTAAACTACGTAAAAAAATGCGCCGGGCGGACGTACGTTTGTGGATTGGCGTACCTAGCTAATTTGCATACCATGACCATGAATAAGCACTGAGTTTGTGCGAAACGTCGGCTGTTCCCTTGTTCCTGTTGTTTTGGTCTGGTGATGTATTTGCTGTTCATTTAATAAAAGACAACCTGTACGGTTTTTGGAGTGCGGCCATCCATCCTTCTTTTATGCTTGCCTAGTGCACCGCCAGCACCCTTGGAATCCAGTAACAGCGTGTGACCATATAGTAGACCCACCTTGAGCGGTGACTTTCTTTCTTTTAGCTAATTTGCATACTGGACGCTGAAATCAACGGAAGCGCCACCTAGCGGCCAGCGTAAATATGCACCTTAGATCCGACGGCGTACTAAGACGTACTTCAGTCGGATCTAGCCCAGCTTCAGGCGTATCTTGTTTTGTGGATACAAAACAAAGATACGCTGGAGCATCCTAGAAGTTACGCGGCGTATCAATAGATACGCGACGTAACTTCTTCGTAGATCCGGGCCTATGAATGCAAATCTTTTTTTTTTTTTTTTTTTTGGGGTGGATGAACATGACAGGTCTGAATAGAGTTCTGACCTCAACTTGATAGAACACCTTTGGGATGAATTAGAGAGCAGACTGCAAGCCAGGGATTCTGGTCCACATCAGTGCCTGACCTCACCAATACGCTTCTGAAAGAATGGTCAAACATTCCTTTAGACCAGTGTTTCTCAATTCCAGTCCTCAGGCCCCCCAAACAGGTCAGGTTTTCAGGATTTCCATTATTTTGCACAGGTGATTTGATCAGTTTCACTGCCTTAGTAATCACCACAGCCTTTTCATCTGAGGGAAATCCTGAAAACCTGACCTGTTGGGGGGGCCTGAGGACTGGAATTGAGAAACACTGCTTTAGACACACTCCTAAACCTTATGGACAGTGTTCCCAGAAGAGTTGAAGCTGTTATAACTGCAAAGGGTGGGCAACTCAATGTTGAACCCTAAGGACCAAGACTGGGATGTCATTAAACTTCATGTGTGTGTAAAGGCAGGCGTCCCAATATTTTGGACAATATAGTGTATGAGTGAAGGGAAGGTGATCTAACTAATAGATGCTGCAGGGGTTAACTTTAAAGTAACCATGTTATTTTGCTCTGCATATGCCAATATAAATGTATTTTTCAAAAGCAGCTTAGCAATGGCGGTCCCCTTATTTCTACACTGAAATTAGCTTTGAGATCCTGTGTAAAACCAGGTGCATTTACCTTTGATTAGATGTATATTATGTACACATTATGATCATATTATCCCCTATCAATAGAACATTTCCTAGCATCACCTGTCAGCAGTAGATGTGCAAGTGTGTTCATCAGTCATATGTAATGCCAATCCCCCTTAATAAAAAAAATGATTGTATTTAACTCTTCTTTCAGTAAGTTATTTAAAGTATCTGATTGAGGACCCCGAACAATGTAGTCCCCTTGACAATACAGTATTTTCTCATTTTGTAATGACTTGAGGCTATGCTGCTAAATATAAACACAAAATTAGTAATGCATCTAGAAATAATTTGGTACTCGGTTTTCTAACAGAACAGATAATTGTGCTTCTGCTGAACATATCATATCATATGAGTAAACTAAACCAGCAAGTAAAGAGGTAGATAGCTTGTTGAAAACATGGTTGTGTAATAATGGAAAGTACCTTGTCCTTAAATGACACAGAGAAGAAATTAAGTAACACAGCAATAGTTTGAAATGGGAAGGTCCATTTTTGGTTGACAGATGTTTTTAATTTGACCTTCTAGTTATGTATTGTACCTCTGAATCGAATACAGTCCAGACCCCTCTGGTTATGTTTAAACACACTTAGCTCACCAGAATATAGCATGTGTACAATGACCTTTTTTAATTGTTACACATTATAGAATGATACATTGATCACTGTTTTACAATATCATGTATCTCTTCTTACATGTTAAGGTGCTTTTACACAAACTGATCAAGGCAAGGAAGTTTTAAACTTTTATTTTTATCAATGAATAAGTTATTCCTGACATTTGCAGCAAATATCCACAAAAAAAAAAAAAAAATGGCCGGGATGGAAGATACTGTTGTAAAAGGGCTGCATCAGCAAGTATGGGTCAGATTGGGACATCTTTATGGAAAAGTGCAAAGACGAATTACTCCTGCCAGAATAGAAGGTCTCATTTGCTTCCTCTTAAAATATCTTCATATCAAAGATTACGGGGCAGATCTACAGAGCAAGTACGCCGGCATATCTACTGATACGCCGGCGTACTTTCAAATTTCCTGCGTCGTATCTTTAGTTTGAATCCTCAAACCAAGATACGACAGCATCTGGGTAAGATCCGACTGGCGTACGGCTTCGTATGCCTTCCGATCTTAGATGCAATACTTCAGCGCCCGCTGGGTGGAGTTTGCGTCGTTTTCCGCGTCGGGTATGCAAATTAGCGATTTAC
Organism: Rana temporaria; assembly: GCF_905171775.1. NCBI lineage: Eukaryota > Metazoa > Chordata > Amphibia > Anura > Ranidae > Rana > Rana temporaria. The sequence goes on from NC_053492.1 coordinate 386,837,037, forward strand.
GACGATCCACGAACGTACGCGCGGCCGTCGCATTTTCTAACGTCGTCTGTAGTCGGCTTTTTCCGGTGTATAGATAAAGCTGGTATTTTGCGGCGTATAGATAGACTTGCCATGTTAAGTATGGCCATCATTCCCGCGTCGAAATTTGAAATTTTTTTTTTTTTTGCGTAAGTCGTCCGTGAATAGGGATGGACGTAACTCACGTCTAAGTTAAAAAAATGATGTCCTAGCGACTTCATTTAGCGCAATGCACGTCGGAAAATTTCGGAACGACGCATGCGCAGTTCATTCGGCGCAGGGACGCGCTTCATTTAAATGAATCACGCCCCCTACCCGCCGATTTGAATTCCGCCGCCAGAAATACACTACGCCGTCGTAACTTAAGGCACAAATTCTTTGAGGATTCGAAGATCCGCCAGGTAAGGTACGGCGCCGTAGCGTATCTATGATACGCTGCGCCCATCTAATTATCTGTGGATCTGGCCCTACATTTTTTAATTCTCCTTGTACAATTAGATCTTTCAAATCTTGATCCATGCATGTCCTGTAATCTTATTTTTAAAGCCCTGTACACACGATCGTTTTGTCCAATGAAAACAGACCAATGGACTGTTTTCATCGGACAAACTGATCGTGTGTGGGCCCCATCGGTTTGTTTTCCATCGGTGAAAAAAAAAATAGAACATGTTTTAAATTTTTCCTATGGATAAAAAAAACGATGGAAAAAAAACGATCGTCTGTGTGGAAGTCCATCGGTCAAAAATCCATGCATGCTCAGAATCAAGTCGACGCATGCTCTGAAGCATTGAACTTCATTTTTCTCAGCACGTCGTAGTGTTTTACGCCATTGCGTTTGGACACGGTCGGATTTTTGACCGATGGTGTGTAGGCAAGACTGATGAAAGTCAGCTTCATCAGATATCCGACAAAAAAACCCATCTGATTAGATTCCATCAGATATCCCATCGTGTGTACAGGGCTTTAGACCTAAAGTGATATATGTGTATGTAGAGTAATCTGTCTAGCTTGAGGAATCTTTACAGTCCTATAGTTATATAGTTGACAAGCTGAATAAAGACACCACTCCATCCAGTTCAACCTGTCTGTGTGCGTGTTTACGTCACTAAGATTTCTTCTATCCCTGTATACTGCGTTCGCTAAGAAGCCCACCTTAAATCAGTTTTTTTTTTCATTATTAACACTTCCCACTGTAGAAGGGAGTTACATAGTTGGTAAGGTTGAATAAAGACACCAGTCCATTCAATTCAACCTGTGTGGGTGTGTGTTCATGTCAAAAATCATATCCCGTATCCCTGTATACTGTGTTTACTAAGATACCCGTCCAAGATTTTTTTTTAAACTATCAATACTTCCCGCTGACACCACCAATTGTGGAAGTGAATTCCACATCCTTACCGCCCTGACAGTGAAAAACCTCCTACGCAGTTTAAGGGTAAACCATTTCTCCTCCAATTTCTATGAGCGACCCAGTGTCTTTTTGCATTCCTTGAGACTGAACAGTTTATTCCCTATGCTAGAATCACCATTGTGGTATTTGTACAGTATATCACACTTACAACTGAGGTCCTCCAGTCCCCTTATTAACTTTGTTGCCCTTCTCTGGACTCTCTCCAGTTCCCACACATCCCTCCTGAGGATTGGTGATCAGAACTTAATGGCATACACCAGATGTGACCGAACTAGAGTTTTATGACGTGCCAGGATTATAGTTTTTATCTCTTGAATAAATTCCCTTTTTTTGCATGCTAAATATTCTGCTGGCTTTACTTGCTGCAGCTTGGCATTGCATGCCATTGCCTGTGATCTATTAAGATCGTTTTCTATTTTAGATTTCTCCAGAGCCTCTCCCCCCAGCGAGTAACTTGCATTCAAATTTTTAGCACCCAAGTGCTAAACCTCATTTCCCATGTAGTTGCTCACCCAACTATTTTATTGAGGTCTTCTTGTAAGGTTTCTATATCTTGCTGTAAAGTTATTGCCCTACTTAGCTTTGTATTGTCAGCAAACTCTGAGATTAAACTATACCAACTATATACCAACTATACCAACTAAACCATCTGGTCCTGGTGATTTATAAGGCCCTGTACACACGCTCGAACATGTCCGATGAAAACGGTCCGTGGACCGTTTTCATCGGACATGTCTGCTAGGAGATTTTGGTCTGATGGTTGTACACACCATCAAACCAAAATCCCTGCGGACAGACAGCTTGGTGACGTGGCGGTGACGTTGACGCCGCCACGTCCGCAAACCAGGAAGTAAAATGCTTCCACGCATGCGTCTAATCCATTCTCCGCATGCGGGAGATTTCGGTCCGCTGGTTAAGCGTACTAACCAGCTGACATGTCGGACGGACCGGTTTCCAGCAGATACGTTTTAAAGCATGCTTTAAAACTTTTGTCTGCTGGAAACCTGTCTGCTAGGCTGTACACACGGTCGAATCGGTCAGCTGAAACTGGTCTGCGGACCAGTTTCAGCAGACATGTTCGATCGTGTGTACAGGGCCTAAGTGTTAAGATATTCTAATCTATTTCGGACACCAGCTTCTGATAGCCACAAAGGTACATCCTGTGATGTGTTACTGACAATACACTTATGGTTGTTATATCCCTCCTTTTTCTTTGTAAAACCTGAGGACAAGAATGCATTTTAGTGCCGTTGCCTTCTCCTTGTCATTTGTAACCAACTTCCCTTCATCATCCTTTATGGGGCCCATATGCTCTGACCTCACTTTTATAGTGTTAATACAGTATATTTTAAACTTTTCTTGGGATTTTTTTCACTCTCCTCCGTTATTTGTCTCTCGTGGTCTATATTAGCCACCCTGATTGTGCTCCTACACTTCTTATTGCATTCCTTGTAGTGTTGGAATGTTGACAGTGACCACTCGGCTTTATATTATTTAAAGGCCATTTTTTCTCTTTATTAGGTCTATTTACATTAAAGTTTAGCCATCCAGGTTTAACCTTAACTCTTTTATATTTATATTTATATTTTTAACCTTAACTCTTTTATATCAATGGAAGCGCCCCTTGCGGCCAGCGTAAATATGCGCCCAGGCTCCGACGGCGTAGGAAACTTACGTCGGTCGGATGAAGCCACAATTTAGGCGTATCTAGCTTTAAGAATCAGACGCATAGATACGACGGCGCATCCGTGCACTTACGCGGCGTATATAAAGATACGTTGGCGTAAGTGCTTTAAGAATCCGGGCCTTTGTGTTTTCGTACTACCCTTGTAACTCCAATTTCTATGATTTATGCTGAATGTAATTGTACGTGATCTCTGGTTCCCAAGTTGTCCTGTATTTCTCCATCTGTGACCAGATCTGTGTTATTTGTAATTAAGAGGTCCAGCAGTGCATTCTTTCTAGTAGGGGCATCCACCAATTGGCACATAAAGTTGTTCTGTAAGACATTTAAGAAATGACGGGCCCTAAATGAGTGAGCTGTTCTTTCTGCCCAGTCAATATTAATTGAAGTCCCCCAATCACATTGCCCTGCCTCGACGACATTTCTACCTGTGACAAGAGTTTCAACTCCTCCTCATCCTTCAGGTTAGGGGACTTGTAGCATACCCTCACTATTCATTTTCCACTTCTCTCTTCTCTTTGAAGTTCCACCCACAGGAATTCCACCTCCCCTTTGCCCCATTTGCAGAACCATCCCTCATGTCCAAGTTTCTGTTATTCCCATGAAGTCTGAATTCTCCTCATGTATCAGCAGGTGCAGTTTTTCCATTTTGTTGGCTAGGCTCCTGGCATTTGTGAACATGTCTCTCAGTTTTGTATGGGCATAGTTTCCTTCTCCTCAGATTTTCTGTGGCTATGATTATCCACATCAAACTCCATGCGCAGTTTAAGGTGAAACTGCTTCTGGTCTATTAGGTGTCTGTCTTCTTAAGAGATCTAAAAATAGTTTACCCCTATGCTAGAATTGCCATTTAGACAGTGGCGGCTGGTGCTCGATAATTTGGGGGGTGGCAAACCAACGCCACCCCCCCAGGATATGGACATGAATGTGGGGAATGCAGGGAACAGGGGAAACGCTAGGAACACCCCCTGCCATGGAACACAGACGGCCTGCTTACCTTAGGAGGCAGATGTCCTCAAGGCAGCTTCTCCTAACATACTTAGCTCTGACCCAGATTGTTTTTGGGCCACACTGTTTTTTTTCTTGTCGCACAACTGGGTGGACTCAGAGAGCAGTGCTCTGTGCCCCGAGCCCAACCTATTTTGAAGCCTATTAGAGCCTCTGGCTCTAATCACGTGCTTCAAAAAAATTTGGAATCCATACGTCTGGTGCCCTGCATGTAGATTGGGGGGCAGGAAGCATGGATTGGGGGGCGGCACCCCTGCGCCCCTAAGGCACAGGCCTCCACTGCATTTAGATATTTATATTTCTTTATCGTACATCACGGGACACAGAGCGGCATATTCATTACTATGTGGGTTATATGGAGTACCTTCAGGTGATGGACACTGGCAATCTCAAACAGGAAGTGCCTCTCCCTATATAACCCCCTCCCATAGGAGGAGTACCTCAGTTTTTTCGCCAGTGTCTTAGGTGTTGGTCATGGAATAAGCTTTGCCTCCACATCCTTGGGATCAAGGCAGGCTAACCGGATCTGTCCAAAATGCCTCAGTGCTAAGGTGGACAGTACCCGGGCCCCAAGTCGTGGGGTTTAGCCTATAATGCTTCTCTTTTAGAGGGCTGGACCCTGGGCCCAGGTCTTGGAGCTTTTTTAAAAGCCAAAAGTATCCTGTTTGCCAGAGTGCTGTATAGGTCCAGGACAGAGGTTCCTTCCAGGACCCCAGTGCCTGAAGGTCTAGTACACTACCCACGGAGATGGGAGAAGATTGGACATGTTGTGCTTTACAAACGTCCTGCGGCATGGAGCAGGTAAGAGGAGGGCCTGCGGGACTTGGTTCGACAGTGGGCTCTCCAGGGGTGATCTTTAGGGGGGTTAGCCTGAATATGCTCTGCATTGGCAGCCTGGTTCACTATGTTTGTGTAAGACAGGATGACCTTCCTTCCCCCCAGCACTTGGTCCCCCTGTCCTAGGATTCTTGCTAGCTATTCGCTGTGCGACAGGTTGGGGTTTTCTTGAAAAAAAAAAAAAAAAAATCCCAGGGCTAGAGGAGAGGTTCCTGTTGGGCCTCTAATGAGCCTTACCTGACCGAATGTTTGAATCTGCCGCTCCTCCAGAGGCTCCGTGTGAGCTAGCGTTCGGCGGCGCGTCTCCTCCATGTGTAGGCCCCCTCCCCCGGCATACACGCGCGGGCACCTCATATAGGTTGCCTTCGCGCCGTTCGGGGAGAGGGGGCGGTGACACACGTATTGACGTCAGAGAGGGGCGTGCCGCAGCGCCGTTATACACGGCAAGCAGCGTTCTGCTCAGTTTACAGCTGAGAGGGGACAAGGAGGACACAGAGCGGCAGAGCTCTGACACCCGGTGGCGCAGAAGGGTATTACAACATTGGAGCTCGCTCCAAAACGTTATACAGTTAAGCCTAAAATCCCTCCTTCAGCGGATTGGTGCTGGCAAAAATCAGGGTGGGCCAGTACTAAAAAAAAAAAGAAACCTATTTTTACTAATAGGCTTACTGGTCCCACCGGGTTTTTGGACATTTATGACTTTGTTCCCTAAACCCTAAATTTTACTCTCCTGGCTAAAACACTTGGTGTTATATGCAGAGTCCCTCAGTATTGTATCATGGCTCCCAAGGGTTCAGGATCAAGAGCTACAAAAAATGCCAAAAAACAGAAGGGTTCCCCCTCTGATTCTGATGATGTGAATCCAGCTATGCCGGTACTTCCCCCCCCTGTTATTCCGGCAGGGGTCGCCTTGGTTGAGCCATTAGGGGAGGCTGGTGCTGAGGCTGGCCCAGAACCACCCAACCCTGTGTTTGTCACAGAGGAAGTACTAGCTGCCTCCCTGGGAGGGCTAGAAAAGAGGTTAGCCGCTATGATCGCTAACGCTATTCCAGGCAAAAGGCGGACTAGATCCCCATCGCCTAGATGTGTATCCTCGGATGCTGAATTTCTCTCTCCCGAGGAATTAGAGGTTCAGGAGGATCTGTTGGACCGGAACCTAGAGGGAACAGAGTGGGAGGAATCTACTGTGGAGGAACCTTTTTCAGCCTCCCAAGCGGAGAGCCTGTGGATCCAGTCTTTGACAGACTTGGTCCGGTCGGCATTTAAGTTGCCCTTGCCTGAGCCTCAGGTCCCTGCGGTCTCCTCCTTGGGTTCTCTGAAAGCTCCCTTGAATAACGCAGTTTTTCCGGTCCATCCTCTCTTGGAGGAGTTGATTTTCCAGGATTGGGTACGACCAGACAGAATTTTTCTGCCACCTAAGCGGTTTTCGGTTATCTACCCTATGGAAGAGAAATTTTCTAAGAGATGGGCGCTCCCAGCTGTGGACGCAGCCATCTCGTGTGTAAATAAGTCATTAACTTGCCCGGTGGAAAACATACATATGTTTAAAGACCCGGTGGATAAACGTTTGGAAACACTATTAAAGGCATCCTTTGCTACGGCAGGAGCAGTGGTGCAGCCAGCTGTGGCTGCTATCGGGGTCTGTCAAGCCTTAAAGGACCAGACAAAACAGATGCTTAGAGACATCCCTGCCCAACAGGCAGAGGAGCTATCGGATATTCCCAGAGCGCTGTGCTTTGCGGTGGATGCTATAAAGGACTCCATCCAGCAGGCATCTCGTTTATCACTATTTTTAGTGATAAAGAACTGGGCGGCCGAGCCTCCATGCAAGAAGCTTCTGGCAGGTTTTCCTTTCCATGGAGGTCGACTCTTCGGAGAAGATCTGGATAAATACATTCAGACTATTTCAAGTGGCAAAAGTACCCTTTTACCAGTCAAAAATAAGTTTCGGGGTCCGGCATTTAAGAGGCAGCTCTCCCCTGTGCCAGGGCCCTCTAATTCCAGGCAGTATCGACGGCCTCCTGCGCGATCAAACTTTAACAATAAATCGCAGGGGCAGGCCCCTGGGGGCAAAAAGCCATGGTATCGCAAGCCAGCAAAGCCAGCCCCTAAGTCTGCCTAATGAAGGGATGCCCCCACCCACGAGGGTAGGGGGAAGGCTTTGTTTCTTTTCAAAGATCTGGGAAGCCAATATCCCCGACAGATGGGTCCGATCTTCTGTGGCCACAGGCTACAGATTAGAGTTTCTAAAGTTGCCGCCTCCTCATTATCAGGAGTCAAGAATTCCAAACGATCCAACAAAGAAGTCCTCATTTTTTGCGGCATTGGATCGTCTGCTTTGTCAGGGCGTGATAGTAGAAGTACCAGCCCAAGAGCAAGGGCTAGGTTTTTACTCCAATCTATTTGTCGTACCCAAGCCCAACGGCGATGTCAGACCAATTTTGGACCTAAAGAATTTAAACGTTTACCTAAAGGTTCAGTCATTCCGGATGGAATCTGTTCGGTCAGCGGCCGCCGCACTCCAGAAGGACGACTTTCTGGCCTCCATAGACATAAAGGACGCTTACCTTCATATACCGATCTTTCAGCCACATCAGAGATTTTTACGCTTCTCGGTGGCTCAGCGTCACTTCCAATTTGTGGCGCTTCCTTTCGGACTGGCTACGGCCCCCCGGGTGTTTACGAAGGTTCTAGCTCCAATATTAGCCAATCTAAGAATCCAAGGGGTCACGGTCCTAGCATATTTGGACGACCTCTTGATCATAGACCACTCACCTCCTTGTTTGGAGCGAGCGGTTGCCCTCACGGTTCAAGACCTCGAGAGGTTCGGCTGGGTCATTAACCGAGAAAAATCAGCATTCCAACCCACAAAACAGTTGGAATATCTCGGCATGAGGTTAGACACAGCTCAGCAAAAGGTATTTTTACCCCTGGTAAAGGTCAAGGCTATCAAAGATTTGATTCAGCTGGTTCTAAGCAAAAAAGAACCAACTATTCGCCTATGTATGCGTTTACTAGGCAAGCTGGTGGCTACGTTCGAGGCGGTACCTTACGCACAGAGCCATACACGCGTCCTACAGGCAGCCATTCTGGCAGCTTGGAGCAAGAAAGGACAGGCTCTAGAGTTTCCTTTAGCACTATCATCAAGAGCCCGGCAAAGTCTGTGCTGGTGGTTAAACCCTCAGAACCTGCTGAAGGGAAAATCTTTCAGCCACATAGCCTGGAAGATAGTGACCACAGATGCCAGCCTGAAAGGCTGGGGAGCGGTCTTGGATGGTTGCACTCGCCAAGGTACTTGGGCAGCGGCGGAGAATCAGTTGCCCATCAATATCCTGGAGCTCAGGGCTGCTCGGCTAGCCCTCCTGGCATGGACATCCAAATTGCAGGGATCCCCGGTGAGAATACAATCAGACAATGCCACAGCTGTGGCATATATAAACCACCAAGGGGGAACCAAGAGTCAGGCCGCTCAAAAAGAGGTGAGCTTGATTTTTCTGTGGGCAGAGGCTCATGTACCCTGCATATCGGCAATATTCATTCCCGGAGTGGACAACTTGCAGGCAGACTTTCTAAGTCGCCAAACTCTGTCGCCAGGGGAATGGTCTCTACATCCCCAGGTTTTTCAGACAATCTGCCAAAGGTGGGGTGTGCCAGACGTAGATGTCATGGCATCGAGATTTAACAAGAAGCTAGACAGGTTCATGTCCCGGACAAGGGACCCGATGGCCTGCAGAACCGATGCGTTGGTGTGCCCTTGGCATCAGTTCAAACTCCTGTATGCCTTTCCCCCGCTACAGCTACTACCCCGGCTGTTGCGTAGGATCAGAGTGGAGCACAAGCCAGTGATCCTGGTTGCTCCAGCATGGCCCCGGAGGGCATGGTACTCACTAATCCTGAAGATGACAGGGGGAGACCCTTGGACTCTTCCTCTACGACCAGACCTACTCTCTCAAGGCCCGATCCTCCACCCTGCATTACGGCGTCTAAATTTGACGGCCTGGCGGCTAAATCCCTGATTCTCAGGGGTAGAGGTCTGGCTAAAACAGGTTATCTCTACCCTAATCAGGACTAGAAAGCTGTCTCCTTAGTAATTTTTTACAGGGTTGGGAGGGCCTATGTAGGCTGGTGTGAGTCCAAGAAGTGGCTTTCCCGCATATATACCATTGATAGAATGTTATGTTTTCTCCTGCTAGGAGTGGATAAAGGCCGGGCATTAAGCACATTTAAGGGACAGATTTCAACTCTGTCGGTGTGGTTTCAGAAGCCGTTGGCCGCCCTCTCACTGGTTAAGACCTTCATGCAAGGGGTCTTACGTATTAATCCTCCGGTTAAGTTGCCACTTTGTCCTGTGGGACTTAAATCTTGTTGTGTCAACTTGCAGAAGCAACATTTTGAGCCGTTGGCTGAGTTTTCTTTGGTGTTACTGACAAAGAAATTGGTATTTTCTGGTTGCCATAATTTCAGCCAGGAGAGTGTCAGAATTGGCGGCCTTATCTTGTAAGGAGCCATATCTTATTCTGCATAAGGACAGGGTGGTTCTCCGTCTTCATCCTTCCTTTTTCTACCAAAGGTTATATCCAGTTCTCATCTGAACCAGGATTTGGTACTACGATCCTTCTCCCAAAGCCCACTTCCAGAAAGGAAGGGTTGCTGCATACCTTGGATATTATCAGGGCCATGAGGGCCTATCTTAGAGCTACAGAGAAGATTCGGAAAACAGATGTGTTGTTCATTGGGCGCCTCCTGGGCAGCACATCATCAGTTCTCTATGGCTCAAGTATGCAAAGCGGCTACCTGGTCTTCAGTCCACACGTTTACTAGAATTATACCAGTTGGACGTAAGAAGGAATACAGATACAGCCTTTGGGCAGGCAGTGCTGCAGGCTGCGATTTAAGACCCTCAGAATCGGGGGCACCCTTGAGTTAAAAATTTAAAAATTTAAAAATTTATTTTTCTCGACTAAGTTGGATATATTATTATTATTTGAGTGTATCTCTGAATTAAATCCTTTTGGGAAGATGTCTCCCTCCCCTCATTAAGCATTGCTTTGGGACATCCCACATAGTAATGAATATGCCGCTCTGTGTCCCGTGATGTACGATAAAGAAAAAGGGATTTTTTAATACAGCTTACCTGTAAAATCCTTTTCTTGGAGTACATCACGGGACACAGAGCTCCCACCCCTCTTATGGGGAACATTTTTGGGAGGCATACTGCTTGCTACAAAACTGAGGTACTCCTCCTATGGGAGGGGGTTATATAGGGAGAGGCACTTCCTGTTTGAGATTGCCAGTGTCCATCACCTGAAGGTACTCCATATAACCCACATAGTAATGAATATGCCGCTCTGTGTCCCGTGATGTACTTCAAGAAAAGGATTTTACAGGTAAGCTGTATTAAAAAATCCCTTTATTGAGATCATTTCTCAAAAAAAAAAAATTCGACTGAACTCCCACTTTAACTAAATTGATTTATCCTGAACACCTCACGCTCAAACTCTTTCTAGATAGACTTATGGTTTTTTTTCCAAATGGACAGGAAGCAGCCATGTTTTGGGATTAACAGACACAATTACTTTTCAAAATGTGGGAATCTTTATTGATACTTTACCAAATGTGACAAAGTAAAAAGTACTACAAAATTTTACATTTCTAATGAACCCTGGTCCAACCTATATGATCAACAAGGGCTAGATGTGTGATAGGGTAGGAATACCACACTTTTGACCTTTGACCTCTTAGGCCCTGTATACACGATCAGTCCAAACTGATGAAAACGGACTGAAGTTCAGTTTCATCGGTCCAAACCAACCGTGTGTGGGCCCCATCAGTCTGCTATCCTTCGGTCCAGAAATTTAGAACTTGCTTTAAAATTGAACTGATGGACTGGTCACCGATAGGTCAAAACCGATGGTTAGTACGCAAAAGCATTGGTTCCAAACCCGGGCATGCTCAGAATCAAGTCGACGCATGCTTGGAAGCATTGAACTTCATTTTTCTCAGCACGTCGTTGTGTTTTACGTCACCGCGTTGGGCTCGATCAATTTTTGAACTGATGGTGTGTAGACACATCAGACCATCAGTCAGCTTCATTGGTGAACCGATGAAACTGAACTTCAGTCCGTTTTCATCAGTTTGGACTGATCGTGTGTACAGGGCCTTAGACTTTGTGGTTCTACCTTGTGTTCCCCTTCCAACATCATATTTAGAACTCTGTACTAGGAGCCGGCTACCACTGATCCATCCACCTTGACCTCTACTTCCAGAAGATGCAACACCTTGTTATGTCTGTAATGTTTGGAAATGATCCTATTACCTAATAAAAAAAAGTTTAAAAATGTACAATACATAGGGGGTTATTTACTAATTACAAATCCACTTTGCACTACAAGTGCAAAGTGCACTTAAAATTGCAATGAAAGTGCACTTGGAAGTGCAGTCGCTGTAGTGCAAAGTGGATTTGCCTTTCATAAATTAACCCCAAAGTGTTATTCAGGACATCAAAATTCTTTGACACTAAAAAATCAGCAGCAATATTCAATTTGATTGCAGTTGTGGTATTGATGTCAGCTGATGGAGTTATGGTTAAGATTTATTTTGCTCTGTTTTTCCCTTTTCCCTAGCAGCAAGACCTGGTATGGAGGTTGCAAATCAATTCCCAGAAGGTGTGCTGTATGCCATTGGAAAAGGATTAGGGTAGTGGAAACACTGGATAGAATTGCATGAAGAATTATTGGCTGTGTTGGTATTTGGAGCACACAAAAGATGGACAATGTTAGAGACAGGCTTCAGTTCTCGTTGCAGGACTATCATTTTATGGATTATTGTTTTTGTTCCAGACTGCGCACCCAAAGACACAAAACAGGTAAATACCATTTAAATTTATATATATTTATTTCTGAATCTGTGTTTGCTAGAGTATGTGTATTATCCCAGTAATTACCCTCAACCTGATGCTGGCTGCTGGGAAGGTATAAAACCTCTCCCTTTATTTCCATCAGGGCTTAAGTGTTGCCTGTTATCCTGATCCCTGCCTTACCCGGCATCCAGTTCCTGTATCCTGTTACCCCATCTCTTCTCCCCTTCTCATTCCTGATTATGCGCTGTTATGTCAACTTCCTGACATTTGTATATAGTTTATTATAATTTGGTTGTTGGTTTGGTTTTGCTTCACTGTCATGTTTATTTTTCACTTTTGCTTTAGTTATTACCTGTTGATTTTGGATTGGCGTTGTGTGCATCAATAAACCTTAATTTATTCATACTCAGTCTGATTCCAGTTTTAAGTACAGCTACACTGAACTGATTAATCTTGCTGCCGCTGGATACCTGCACTCGGTATCCCTTACATCTAGTTTTTCATATGTAGGAGTGTATATCACTCAAATCTATAATTTGCTATATGAAACAAACTACCGTATTTATCGGGGTAAAGCGTGCACCGGCGTATAGCGTGCACCCCAAACCTACAGTTTGAATGCCCCTCGTCTGTGTCTTGCCCAGCATCCATCCGGTCTGGAGTGCGCCTGCGGCCTTGGTGGTGTCCTCCCCACTTCTCCCTCGCTGTCTTTGAGCGCCGCCGCCGACATATACCAAGCGCAATACACTCGGGTACACTTGGCTAGACTCGGCCACGCTCGGCTCCTCTCGCATAAATGCTAGGAGGCAGGACAGGGCGTGACCGCGAGCGTGGCTGAGCTTAGCCGAGTGTACTCAAGTGTACTGCACTCGGTATATGTCGGCGGCGGCGCTCAGACAGCGCGTATCGGCGTATAACGGGCACCCACGATTTTCCCCTGATTTTAAGGGGAAAAAAGGGCGCGTTATACACCGATAAATACGGTAGTTGTTTTTAGGGAACTATATCACCTTTTGGATATGTAGAAATCTTTGTTCAATTCTTGGTGCGCTAGAATCAATTCAATAAACATGTTTTGTCTACTGAAAGTATTGGGGTTGATTAAAGGAAAACAGGCTGCTCACCTTGCAAGAGAAGTGGTACTGTATAAGGGAATTTGCCCTAGTGCTTGGTGAATGTGGTCCTGTTTCACTTTGCAAAGATTACCCAATCACGTGCAGGGAAAATAAGAATAAAAAAAAAACAGTAGTTTGCTTGCACATGATTGGATGATGGAAATCAGCAAAATTCCACCTCATTCACTAAGCTCTGGTGCACATTCTCTTGCAAAGTGCACTTTCACTTTTCTATTTGCTTTTTGCAACTCAACCCCATTATGTCATCTATGAACCTTTCCAATTGTTGTCCAAGCCATATCCTATGCATAGAACAGCACGATCTGTTAAAATGTATATGGGCATAGGATAGTGACCACAATCATATACCTTTACAAACATCAGGCGGATTTGGAGTTTCAAACATATTAAAATACAACACTGCAGGTCAGATAGCCCATTGGCACCACTTCACAGCACCTAGGAATTCCCTTTATAGCCTTACCTAAATATTATGGAGTTCTTACAGATTCCAATCAACAATTTATTCTGGCTTCAACCATAACATTGCCTACACGTCTAGGACCCAACATTGTGCCAGTCCTTGGACAAATAGCATATCATTTTCGTTTTCTATTGCATTGATATCCCCCATTTAATCATGGTAGGAATACTACATTTCCCCCTATTTAGTCTAGTTCAGTTCCGTGTGAAACCCTACACTTTTATCCACTGGCCATTTCATGCACTCAAATATGCTTATAACTTTAGGGTAGATTAAAATATTCCATCATTTTAAGTCCAGTCCTGGATCTAATTTAATCCTCCTATATACAGTATAGAGATCAACGCTACATAACACTCTAACAAACTTTTATATATGATCAGGTGGGAAGGAGACCTTGAAAGAGAACAGTTTAGTTACAAGTGGCCAAAATCTCATTCAATGTTGTAGCCCTAGAAAATTTACAAAAAGTGTTAATGTTATGATACTTAACCCTTATAGAATTTCCAAATATACTCCTACGGTGTCCCCTGACTAATTCCAGGGCTGTCCTTCCCTATGCTTTATGTTTAACATTCAGTGGGACTTCCAAGAGTTTTGAAACTGTGGTTTTGAGTAATTCCATCCTGATTTCACCTGCTGTGACAAAATTAGATGGCTTACATTCTAAAGTCCCTAACTCACATTCATACATACTCATACTAGGTCCTGTTTAAACAAGAACCAATTAACCTACCAGCGTGTCTTTGGTGTGTGGGAGGAAATCCACACAGTCACAGGGAGAACATGCAAACTCTGTGCAGGTTGTGCCGTCACGTGGTTGGGATTCAAATCAATGACCCTAATGTTGCTAGGTGGAAGTGCTAACCACTTACACACAGTAAAGCTCATGGCTATGCTTATTTAAAATCATGCAAGGTACTTGAAAAAATAGTCCCCTTGGATAGAGCATTCCATACTACTTCTGAGTCTGATGCCTCTCATCATGTGTACAACCCATACTATATCCTCTGTTACAGATACCTTATGGCAGTGGTTCTCAACCTGGGGGTCGGGACCCCCTCGGGGGTCGAATCATGATTTGCCAGGGGTCACCAAACATTTCTCAGATCAGCATATGACCTTGATCAAGAGCACCTAAAATGGCTGATCAGAACTTCTCCCCCAGCACTGCCACTGATCTCAACTCCCCGCCTGCACTGCCACTGATCCCAAATCCCCCCACCCCCCACCCAAGGAGTAAAAATGGAGAATACATGAAAGGGAGAAAAAAGTGGGGGAGGAACAAAGAAAGGGAGAGAAAGAATAAGAGAACAAAAAATACGGCTAGTGAGAGAGATGGGGGAACATTTTTTTTTAGGATAGAGAAAGGTAAAAGGGAAAGAAAGGAGAACAAAGAGAAAAAGTGGTACATCCTAAAATGTACCATACAGGGTTTTAATAATGTACGAGTGGAAGGGATTCGGGAAGCGCCAAATGTCCGTAGGTTAGGGGCGCAAATTACTTGCCTTGCCTTGGGTGCTGACAACCCACGCTACAAAATCATTTTACTGTTAGGGGTTCCCATAACTTGGGAAATTGTATCAAGGGGTCACGGCACTAGAAAGGTTGAGAACCACTGCCTTATGGCAACATGGTAAAATGTACTTTTGACGGCTGTTACCAAAATCTCGAATATTTGCGCTCTATGCTAAAATAAAAATAGGTTTGCAATAGCATGAAGGATATTCAGAATAATATGCTTATCTTTAAACAGAATTGATAATATTACGTATTTCATGTAGTCATCTACTCTGATGATGTGTTGGATTGAGAATTGTATCACAGCTTTTGATGCCTTTTTTGCATTCAAAGTTCAATAAACCTTTTAGTACTTGTAATAACCACAAATTATGCCATACAAGCATAGGTAAAATCTTGTATGTCTTGATTTAACTAAGCAGTAGCTCTGCTAGAATGCATTCGCAGATCACCAGTCCTAAGAAGAATAAATCAGGAAATTTTTTAAGTATTTCTTAAGTAGTTTGGTAATTTTGTAACTTAAAGCGGGGGTTCACCCAAAAAAAATGTTTTACCATTAGATTGAGGCTAATTACGGGAAGCAGAATCGGGTGTTTTTTTTTAAATCAATGCAGTACTTACCGTTTTAGAGATAGATGTTCTCCGCCGCTTCCGGGTATGGGCTGCGGGACTGGGCGTTCCTATTTGATTGACAGCCTTCCGACGGTCGCATACAGCGCGTCACGAGTTGCTGAACGTCGGTGCGGCTCTATACGGCGCCTGCGCACCGACGTTCGGCTACTTTCGGAAACTCGTGACGCGCTGTATGCGACGGTCAGAAGGCTGTCAATCAAATAGGAACGCCCAGTCCCGCAGCCCATACCCGGAAGCCACAGAGAACATCTATCTCTAAAACGGTAAGTACTGCCTTGATTTTAAAAAAAACACCCGATTCTGCTTCCCGTAATTAGCCTCAATCTAATGTTAAAAATAGATTTTTTTGGGTGAACCTCCACTTTAACAACCATTTTTTTATGAACTGTTATCATGGCCAACATAAATGTCATAATCAGTTGAATGATACCAAAAAGAGGCGTGATCACATACTTACATACAGTTAAATTAAAACTAAAATGTGTGCCATGTATTTGACTTGGGGAAATATAAGCAGTATTTTAACAGAAAGGGTTATGTGGCACATTTACAAGGAACTATTTCTTGGTTTCCCCCGCATCATCCAATATCTCTGCTGAACCCTGCACTTTGTACGCAGTACACCCCCTGAACCCTGCACTCTGCACACAGCCTACCCCTGAGCTCTACACTCTGCACGCAGCGTACCCCTGAACTCTGTATGCAGCATAGCCCTGAACACTGCACTCTGTATGCAGCACACACCGGAACCCTGTACTCTGTACGCAGTGCACCCCTAAACATTGCACTCTGTATGTAGCACACCCCTGAACCCTGCACTGTGTATGCAGTGTAGCCCTAAGCCCTGCACTCTGTACGCAGTGCAGCCCTGGGCCCTGCACTCTGTACGCAGTGCAGCCCTGGGCCCTGCACTCTGTACGCAGTGCAGCCCTGAATTCTGCAATCTGTACGCAGTACACCCCTGAACCCTGCACTCTGTACATAGGGCACCCCTGAACCCTGCACTCTGTACATAGCGCACCCCTAAACCGTGCACTCTGTACATAGGGCACCCCTGAACCCTGCACTCTGTATGCAGCATACCCCTGAATCCTGCATTCTTTATGAAGTGCACCCTTGAACCTGAATTCTGTACAGGGGGGCTCCTGACAGACAGGGAGACATCCGGGACTGGGGAGAAGAGAGGCCCGGACTGTAGCCAGTGGGTGTACAAACCACTGTTTCACCCATCACTGATTTACTATCCCTGATCACCAGCTGGCAGGGTTGGACTGGCCATCGGGACTACCGGGAGTTTCCCGGTGGGCCGATGGCTCAGTGGGCCAGTTGTTACTCAGGGGCGTCGGGAGGGGGTGGCTAAAGCCCCGAATGGGTCCCCAAAAAGCCCGGAGTCCGCCCTGAGTGTAAACATCCAGACCAGTGATGATTGGTGGGCAAGCGGGGGCGTGCGGCCGCAGTGAGAGTGGAGCTGTCAAAACGATGTCGGGGATGGGCGGGGCCAATATGCGGGGGCACCCCCATCATCAGTGCTTAGATGTGACAGCTCCACTCTCACTGCAGCAGCAAGCCCGATACCAATGTGTGGGGCCCCTTTCCTCCAGTACATTTGCAAACACTGCCTGTATACACTCTGACAGTTAGAATGTATACAGGCAGTGTTTGCTATGTACTGGACGAAGGGGGCCCCGCACATCGGTATCGGGTCATGCGGCTGCAGAGTCTGACTGCTGGCTGGGAGGAAGGTGGTGGCCGCACCCGTTGCCACTACTGCAAGTGCACGGTTCCAGTGCAGGCT
Organism: Rana temporaria; assembly: GCF_905171775.1. Lineage (NCBI taxonomy): Eukaryota > Metazoa > Chordata > Amphibia > Anura > Ranidae > Rana > Rana temporaria. Next base: position 386,854,402 of record NC_053492.1, read on the forward strand.
GCAGAGTATTGCTGCCGGAGGGGGTGCATGGCGGGTGGAGTGCACTGTGCAGGGTGACAACAGTGAACCTGTTGAACATCCTGCCTGTGTGTCCTCTCAGACCTCTTCTCTCCCGTGTAACTCCTCCTCCTTCCCCCCCACAGCCGCTCTCATCCATACAATAGAAGACAGACTGTCCGAGCAGAAGTTGCTGTTAAAAAGTTAAAAAGCCTGTGATTGGTTGCTAGGGGCAGTCCTAGCAACCAATCGTCTGTCTGTAACATTAAAAGTTGAACAGCTCCCGCCTTCTGCTTGGACGCTTCGCATCCTATGAGTGTCTTCTCCCTGCTGTGGGAGGGGGCACTGACATAAAGGGAGCTGTGTTTTGTTGCAAAGGATACCAAAAAGAAGGGGACTGTGTAAGGAGGGGGGTCAGTGTTTGTGTGAGGAGGGGGGGGGACAGTGTTTGTGTGAGGGGGGGGCAGTGTTTGTGTAAGGAGGGGGGATAGTGTTTGTGTAAGGAGGGGGGGGTCAGTGTTTGTGTAAGGAGGGGGGGGTCAGTGTTTGTGTAAGGAGGGGGGGGGCAGTGTTTGTGTAAGGAGGGGGGGTCAGTGTTTGTGTAAGGAGGGGGACAGTGTTTGTGTAAGGAGGGGGGGTCAGTGTTTGTGTAAGGAGGGGGGGGGGTCAGTGTTTGTGTAAGGAGGGGGGGTCAGTGTTTGTGTAAGGAGGGGGGGTCAGTGTTTGTGTAAGGAGGGGGGGTCAGTGTTTGTGTGAGGGGGGGGCAGTGTTTGTGTAAGGAGGGGGGGGACAGTGTTTGTGTGAGGGGGGGTCAGTGTTTGTGTGAGGGGGGGGTCAGTGTTTGTGTAAGGAGGAGGGGGGACAGTGTTTGTGTAAGGAGGGGGGGCAGTGTTTGTGTAAGGAGGGGGGGATAGTGTTTGTGTAAGGAGGGGGGACAGTGTTTGTGTAAGGAGGGGGGGTCAGTGTTTGTGTAAGGAGGGGGGGACAGTGTTTGTGTAAGGAGGGGGGACAGTGTTTGTGTAAGGAGGGGGGACAGTGTTTGTGTAAGGAGGGGGGACAGTGTTTGTGTAAGGAGGGGGGGACAGTGTTTGTGTGAGGGGGGGACAGTGTTTGTGTGAGGGGGGGGTCAGTGTTTGTGTGAGGGGGGGGTCAGTGTTTGTGTGAGGGGGGCAGTGTTTGTGTAAGGAGGGGGGGGACAGTGTTTGTGTAAGGAGGGGGGGACAGTGTTTGTGTAAGGAGGGGGGGACAGTGTTTGTGTAAGGAGGGGGGGGTCAGTGTTTGTGTAAGGAGGGGGGGGGGACAGTGTTTGTGTAAGGAGGGGGGGGACAGTGTTTGTGTAAGGAGGGGGGGGACAGTGTTTGTGTAAGGAGGGGGGGGCAGTGTTTGTGTAAGGAGGGGGGACAGTGTTTGTGTAAGGAGGGGGGGGACAGTGTTTGTGTAAGAAGGGGGGGGCAGTGTTTGTGTAAGGAGGGGGGGGACAGTGTTTGTGTAAGGAGGGGGGGGACAGTGTTTGTGTAAGGAGGGGGGGACAGTGTTTGTGTAAGGAGGGGGGGGCAGTGTTTGTGTAAGGAGGGGGGGACAGTGTTTGTGTAAGGAGGGGGGGACAGTGTTTGTGTAAGGAGGGGGGGGACAGTGTTTGTGTAAGGAGGGGGGGGGGGGACAGTGTTTGTGTAAGGAGGGGGGGACAGTGGTTGTGTAAGGAGGGGGGGGACAGTGTTTGTGTAAGGAGGGGGGGGACAGTGTTTGTGTAAGGAGGGGGGGACAGTGTTTGTGTAAGGAGGGGGGGGACAGTGTTTGTTTCAGGAGGGGGGGACAGTGTTTGTTTCAGGAGGGGGGTCAGTGTATGTGTCTGATTTTTTTTTTAATATGCAGCGGGGGGGGGGGGGTAAATGCACTGCCGCTGGTCATAGTAACTGATTTATTAGACCCTTTCACACTGAGCCGCCCATAGCGTCGGCGGTAAAACGCCGCTATTTTTACCGCCGACAATTGCGTATAGTTTGTGTGTGTGTGCAAAAATTAAGTGGGCCGGTCTGGATGAAGTCCAGGGCCAAATTTTTGTCCCAGTCCACCCCTGCCAGCTGGGCATGAAGTAGATGAGGGGCCCGGGGGTCTATCCTGTCCATCCTGCCCAGTGATTGCTAAAAGTGGACTGCAGGGCGGAAGGGTGGGATTTTTTTTCTACACAGGTGAAAGTGCAATTAGCAAATTCAAAATTCCAACCTCACCTCTGCAGCAGATTAGGAAGGTCGTCACTTGGAAGGAAGAAGAGCATACAGCAAGCCTTGGCTCACCTCTTTTTTTTCCAGTTGTACCCCTCCTAATCTGCTTTGGAAGTGAAGCCTGAAATCGCTGAAACCCCACATATGCCATGATTGTGTAGGCCTTCTCTTTATAGGGTCGAAATGAGTCTATGCTCCAGGTGAATACATTTCTAACTTCGGCACTCAGTGTGTGTGTGTGTGTGTGTGTTTGTGACTCTAACTCATGAAGCAATTACTTTAACTTACTGTATGTCTCAATAGAGTTTGGCATGTAAGTACAGTAATTTGTCATATTAGTGCACAATGGCTTCAATGTGCAGGCTTAGAACCTAAGGCACTATTTTGCAAAGTCTTTTAAAACACACCTTTATTTTGAGGTGAGGTGCACTGTGCCATGTCATTAACTAATTGGGGTTCTATAGGGTGGTCTCAGATTTTAAAACCAAAGTACACTTATTGGGAAAGTATAAAAGTTCTGTTTGTGTCTTTACTTTTTGTACAAGTGACAAGTGTCAGCAGTGGGGGGGGGGATTTCCCCCACCCCCTTTATATCCCATGACAATTGGCAAAAAAGCAGGACATAATTTCTAGTTTACAGGAACAGGAAAAAAAAAAAAATTTCACGTTTTTGACAATTGGTAGGTTGTTTTGTTTTCTGCTAATATCTTGTGCAGTCTCAATGCTATCAATCTGAACATACATAAATGTTTTTACATGTTTTATTGAATCTCTGTAAGCAGAGTGTTTATTTTAAAATTACATTCTGTCCATCTCACTAAAGTATTCCCACATGTCACTGTAGCTTTAAATAGTGCCTCTTAAAGTTCTTAGAAATCTGTTGCTTGAACTGACATAGAAAGGGCATCTGTAGGAAGCAACAAGATAGAACAGGCTTATAATAACATATGAAACGGCAACTTTCTGTACCCTTCGTATCACATACAGTACACATTAACCCATGATGCTCACTCTCTGCACACATCTTTGCCAATAATTTAGTCTAAAAATTGTTGAGGGACACAGGAATATAGTAATTCTTATCCATTTGATGCCTTCAGTAGGTTGGGACGCTGACAACAAAAACATTAAGTCAGCCTCTGTATACCGTGGCCTCCAACTCTAATGCCTTTGTTTTTTGCTATTATACTAAGAGGTTTGCTGCCTTTTCTTCAACTCTGCTGATATAAAGTCTAACTATATTTTTTGATAGTCTATTTATTCCTATACAGTCAGGTCCATAAATATTGGGACATCGGCACAATTCTAATCTTTTTGGCTCTATACACCACCACAATGGATTTGAAATGAAACAAACAAGATATGCAGACTTTCAGCTTTAATTCAAGGGTATTTACATCCAAATCAGGTGAACGGTGTAGGAATTACAACAGTTTTATATGTGCCTTCCACTTTTTAAGGGACCAAATGTAATGGGACAATTGGCTGCTCAGCTGTTCCATGGCCAGGTGTGTGTTATTCCCATTTACAAGGAGCAGATAAAAGGTCCAGAGTTCATTTCAAGTGTGCTATTTTCATTTGGAATCTGTTGCTGTCAACTCTCAATATGAGATCCAAAGAGCTGTCACTATCAGTGAAGCAAGCCATCATTAGGCTGAAAAAAACAAAAAAAAAACCATCAGAGAGATAGCAAAAACATTAGGTGTGGCAAAAACAACTGTTTGGAACATCCTTAAAAAGAAAGAATGCACCGGTGAGCTCAGCAACACCAAAAAACTTGGAGGACTGTTGAAAACAACAGTGGTGGATGACCATAGAATTCTTTCGTTGGTGAAGAAAACCCCCCCTTACAACAGTTGGCCAGATCAAAAACACTCTCCAGGAGGTAGGTGTATGTGTGTCAAAGTCAACAATCAAGAGAAGAATACAGAGGGTTCACAACAAGATGTAAACCATTGGTGAGCCTCAAAAACAGGAAGGCCAGATTAGAGTTTGCCAAACAACATCTAAAAAAGCCTTCACGGTTCTGGAACAAGATCCTATGGACAGATGAGACCAAGTACAACTTGTTCCAGAGTGATGGGAAGAGAAGAGTATGGAGAAGGAAAGGAACTGCTCATGATCCAAAGCATACCACCTCATCTGTGAAGCATGGTGGTTGTGGTGTCATGGCGTGGGCATGTATGGCTGCCAATGGAACTGGTTCTCTTGTATTTATTGATGATGTGACTGCTGACAAAAGCAGCAGGATGAACTCTGAAGTGTTTCGGGCAATATTATCTACTCATATTCAGCCAAATGCTTCAGAACTCATTGGACGGCGCTTCAAAGTGCAGATGGACAATGACCCGAAGCATACTGTGAAAGCAACCAAAGAGTTTTTTTAAGGGAAAGGAGTGGAATGTTATGCAATGGCCAAGTCAATCACATGACCTGAATCAGATTGAGCATGCATTTCACTTGCTGAAGACAAAACTGAAGGGAAAATGCCCCAAGAACAAGCAGGAACCGAAGACAGTTGCAGTAGAGGCCTGGCAGAGCATCACCAGGAATGAAACCCAGCGTCTAGTGATGTCTATGTGTTCCAGACTTCAGGCTGTAATTGGCTGCAAAGGATTTGCAACCATGTATTAAAAAGTAAAAGTTTGATTTATGATTGTTAATCTGTCCCATTAATTTTGGTCCCTTAAAAAGTGGGATGCACATATACAAACTGTTGTAATTCCTACACCGTTCACCTGATTTGGATGTAAATACCCTAAAATCAAAGGGGTTGTAAAGGTAAATGTTTTTTCACCTTAATGCATCCTATGCATTAAGGTGAAAAAACATCCGACGGTACCGGCCCCCCCGAACCCCCGTTTTACTTACCTCACCCCTCGAAACTCCCGCGCGTGTCCCCGTGATCCTCTTCGGTTCCAGGCCTGGCCGTTGATTGGCTAGGCTGGACGGATTGATAGCAGCGCAGCCATTGGCTGGCGCTGCTGTCAATCACATCTGATGATGCGGCGTGCCGGGGGCGGGGCCGAGTGATACAATCGGCGGCTATGCCCGCCGCTGTATCACGGGAGAGCACCCGCACAGGCTTTCCACCATGCGAGCTCGCATGAAGGTGGAAAGCTCTTGCGAGGAGGAGCCGAGACAGCCACCGAGGGACCTCAGAAGACAGGGTTCGGGGACACAAAAAATTTACTTTAGTGTTCCTTTAAAGCTGAAAGTCTGCAGTTAACGCACATCTTGTTCGTTTCATTTCAAATCAATTGTGGTGGTGTATAGAGCCAAAAAGATTCGAATTGTGTCGATGTCCCAATATTTATGGACCTGACTGTAGTTTTCTTCAAACAAAATAAAAAAAATTGTAACTTCAATCTGGACTTTAAAACCTGCTGCTTAAGCTAGTCTCTACATAGAAGCTGTCTGTATCAGTCCATCCTCAGAAATAACTCGGGAAGATGTACCTGGAACCCACTGGACTGGAAGATTGTGTGGCTAGCCTGGAATGTGACCTGTGTGTTTCATTGTGGCATCTTTCCAGACCAACATGTACTATGTTAGTCAGTCACAGAGCACTTTCCAGATCCAGGCACAGCCTCTGGTATGACCCAGTCTCTAAGGATCACATAGTGAGTAAGGCCGGTTGGGCTGAAGTTATAGTAGCTACCTGAGCCTCACAGCTGATGCCTTTGGTCACTGTTTCTGCTTCTGAAAAGCTTTGCGGTTTGTGGATGGGGCAAAAGAACCCCATTTTTCATCTGCTACTATGGTAGTATCCTCAAAGATCACTGTCTACTTCCTACTCAAGCAGTAGATCTTAAGGCCAGAAGCCATGTATCTCATCTGCTCAGTCTTCTTTGCAAGTGAAAGGAAAATATCTGAATTCCGCTGCGCTCCTTGAATCCTTTATTCAAACTTCATAGAGTCATAAAAACATCACAGACAGATACCATTTAGTGTTCTCACACTGTCTGTGATGTTTTTATGACTCTATGAAGTTTGAATAAAGTATTCAAGAAATTGGAGCAGATTCTGGATATATTTTTTTCACTTGCATTGACAGATGAGATGCACTAGCACCCTTGGATATAGCTGACAGCAGGAGGTATTTTGACAACTCACCTGGAGCAGCTTAGCATTGTGTGTTCAGTCTTTTTTGAAGGTGCAAGAATAGGGTTGTTTGTTTATCCTGCTGGGTCCCTTAGTGGTTTACCTCCTGAAAGTTTAGATGGTGAGGCTTCTAACCCTTGAATCAAGCATATTTTTTCAGCTGCCCCTCCTGATATTGCTGCACCCCATTGTGCATCTTTCCAGGTTTGTTTGTTTTCCTGCACCAGAGGATTCTTGATTCCTACTCTGGTAAGAATCTATCCTCAGGAACGGTGTCCTTTGAGTTAATTTATAGAATGGTTGGTTGCACTCCTTGCACAGTTTTGGCTCTCCTCAATCTCATGGGATCTCATGATATGCAAGAAGACAAGGATCAGTTCCTACTGCCCCCATAACTTTTTAAGACCCTGACTCTTCAGTGTACTTCAAGAGTTTTGGACCCTGCCCACAACTCTAACTGTTATTTCCACTGTAGTACCTTTTTATTGCATCCCCATTGTGGAATATCTAGGGGTAAGGGTTCTCTCTATTTAAGCCTCCAGTCCTTGTCTGCTTATTCTTTTTCTGGACATACTGGGGGAGATTTACTAAAGCTGGTGCACACAGAATCTGGTGCAGCTGTGCAGAACAACCAACTAGCATCCATGTTTTATTGTTAAAGCTTAATTGAACAAGCTGAAGTTAGAAGCGGATTGGCAGCAAAAGCAGTTACCTTGGCATGATATTAACAAGTGGTTTACCTTTGTTCGAGGTATGGCTCTATTAAATGTAAGTAGGCATTTTTATGAGGATATTTTTTGGCGTTTTAATAAATATTAAAGGTTTTACACTATGCAGGCTTTCCTTGTCTGTCTTCCCTATGATACTTCCAAAACATGCACATTGATATATCAATGTGAGGAGAGTAGAAATACCTTACACAAACTTGATGTGCAAGGTGAAACCCCTGTAATTCAATTGCTGTATGACTTACCTGTAGTGGGTGATCATGGAAAGTTGGTGAGTTTTCTGGTGTAACGGTGGAGGATCATTGGAGCGCGCATGAACTACCTGGCAATTGAGGGTGAGTTTGTTTTGGAACAGTACATTGCACTTTGTGAGAAAGTGGCAAATCTAATACATGGACATTCTTTATATTTAAGCACAGAAAATTTTGAGAAATATCATAGTTTATGATTGTTTGTTTTAGAAATACACCATGACTGTATGGTCTCAACATCTGTTGCATTCCTCAGTGGCTGTTGACCTTCCGTTCTTTGGACTTCTTTTAGAATTACTACATTCCTGTGTCTCTCAATATACAATAAAGTAATTAAAATGTTTATACCTACTATAAAATATTTTTATTGACATCCATTTAGGCACATTGTTCCTGGCCCCTATGTTTTTTTGGTTTTATATACGGCTTGCTTAGAAAACTGACATTAGACACAGATTGGCTTAACATTCATTGTTTGTCAGTGTCCCAAACTCCTGAAGGCAGCAGTATAACCCAAAGGTCTTAGAAATACTACATTTCTGTGCCCTTTAATGAACTTCAAGAAAAAGATTTAACGGTAAGTGAAAAAATCTTATTCTATGTTTGTGAAATATCCAAGTCTATTTTTCATGTCAACATTGATTGACAGTCACACAGTCAAGGTCACAGAAAAAAAAAACATTGCCTGTGTGCTTTACTGAGTCAGACAAAGCAAACCTGATTGTCTGTCACTCAGAAATACAATGATTATGATTTAACTCATTACTCTCAAGTACTGCACATTGAAGCCTATGATCTGTTCCAAGGAGTTAAATTTAAAACACAAATCTCTTATCCTGACATATCATGAGAATGTAAGGCTGACTGGCCTTTTATCCCCACACAAATTGTACACATAGAACTTATTTACAAATCAAATACACTCCAAATTTTAATAATTTTGTTTTTTGTTTTGTTTTATGTGCATTTTTTTTAACCAATGCAGGCTAAAGCATATGTTACAACCTGATTGCACATTTATGTATATGTGTAGGTTTACCAGCAGCTAAGTAGTGAACATTGTTTAGCTTGGTCTTCTCATTATATAATTTTTAATCTAAAGTAGATTGTACAATCAAATTATTATGTGTGGGGAGTCTAAAGTATTAATCCATCTGTGGGTTTTAAGTTTATCTACCTATTACAATAAAACAGCCATATTGCTGGGTATCCAAATTTAAATCATTACCATGATTCAGATATGTAGTTAATGATGGGCATGAATAAGTAGTTGTTAGGATGCTATTAGGAGTCTGTTATCATTTTTATAAGAAAAAAATCAGTATGGTCTCAAAATTGTTCTTTCAGCAACTATATACAAAAGTGCTGCCAAAACTCCATCAAATAGCACTTGGGACTGCTGTGGAAATTACACTGGGGGTTTTAAAGTACCGTATATACTCGAGTATAAGCCAAGTTTTTTTAGCACCCCTCGGCTTATACTCGAGTCACTTTTTTGCGCCTGATCTCCCGGACTTTGGGGACCCAGTACCGGCTGGCCGTAGACTCCCATGTTAAACATCAATCTAGTCATGGACACAGTGAGGCATGGGCACAGTGAGGCATGGACAACGTGAGGCAAAGTGGGGCATGCAGAGTGACACCCTAAGCTTATACTTGAGTCAATAAGTTTTCCCAGTTTTTTTGTGGTAAAATTAGGTGCCTCGGCTTATATTCGGGTCAGCTTATACTTGAGTATATATGGTAATAGCCTTAAAGCGGTTGTAAACCGCATAAACTTTTTTTTTTTCCCCCCAAACCTGCAATGCAAAAGGCATAATAGGCTAGTATGCATCGCATACTAGCCTATTATGAAATACTTACCTCGGAACGAGGTGTGTACCACTTACCTGTCCACGCCGAGCAGGATGTCATCTTGCTCCGGCGTGTCTTCCGGGTATCGCCGCTCCAGCGCTGTGATTGGCTGGAGCGGCGATGACGTCACTCCCGCGCGTGCGCGCGGGAGATTTAAAATCGGCAGGGTCCGGCGATGCCGGTCCTTCAGCCGTGGAGTCCCCCCTGCGCATGCGCCGCCCGCATTGCGGGGGTAATATCTCCTAAACCGTGCAGGTTTAGGAGATATTATCCTTACCTACAGGTAAGCCATGTTGTAGGCTTACCTGTAGGTAAAAGTCCAAATAGTGGGTTTACAACCACTTTAAAGTGATGGTAAAGGATTTTTTTTTAAATACCAAAAATCTCTTTGATTACCTGCTCTGTGCAAAATAATTCCTCCTGTTCTTGGGTTCCCCGCTGGCACTCTTGGCTCCTCTGCTCTGTCCAGTGCTGCGTCCATTGACACACAGTCAGTGGAACTTGGCCCTGTCCCCTAGCTCCCGGTGCCCCAGCAAAGCCAGTGAGATACGCAAGTAAGGGGAGGGAAAAGCTGCAGACGTGCACAGCGCTGGATTGAATCAGGGCTCAGGTAAGTATGGGGGGCCAAATTTGATGTCTAAACCTTTTTAACGTAATGCAAAGAATGCATTAAGGTAAAAAAAATGTTTGGGATTTAGAACCACAAATTCGAGTAGCGTTTCACAGCCCATAATTCACTGCGGCATCGCAGTGCATTGCTGGCTGATGATTGGCCAAGCATGCACTATGACCCGCATGCTTGGCCAATCACAGCTTGCAAAAAACAGAGAGCCATAATTGGCCAAAGCCAGAGTGGCTTTGGCCAATTATGGCTCAGGGGGTTTAGTACACGCCCCACACTATAAAAGGCCGCCTGCAGGTCGGCCTTGTGTAGTGTGTTGCCGTGGTTAAGAGAGAGAAGACAGAGAGAGAGAGAGAGTGTGTCATTTTTTGTAGGTAGATAGAGCAGGCAGGCAGGCAGGCTAGTCAGTTAAAGTTACAGTGTGTAGAGGATATATATGCATCCCAGGTGTTGTATAAATATTTATACACTGTATAGTTTAGCTAGATCCGCTCTTCCTAATTTACTGGATTGTGCTAGCTGCAGTATTCTCACGTGGTGTACTGCCTGTGTCCTCTGCAGTGTGCACTTAAAGCTACGTGGTGTGTGTACTGTCCGTGTCTTCTGCACATTGTGCACCTAACGTAAAGCTGTGGTTTCTCATATATATTCCTAGAGTCAGGGATCTGCTCATATTAATACTACAGGCAGAGGATATTGCTGCAAGTACTTTCACGTGGTGTACTGTCTGTGTCCTCTGCAGTGTGCATCTAAAGCTACGTGGTGTGTGTACTGTCCGTGTCCTCTGCAGTGTGCACCTAAAGCTATGTGGTGTGTGTACTGTCTGTGTCCTCTGCACATTGTGCACCTAATGTAAAGCTGGTGTTTCTCATATTTGTTCCTAGAGTCAGGGATCTGCTCATATTAATACTACAGGCAGAGTATATTGCTGCAAGTACTTTCACGTGGTGTACTGTCTGTGTCCTCTGCAGTGTGCACCTAAAGCTACGTACTGTCTGTGTCTGTGCTATTTTTCTCAATGATTTTCATCCATATTACAGGGACCAGACATTACATTAAAGCCGCAAGCAGTTTTAAATTACTTTTTTCTTATAGTAATCTCATTTTGTGCAGGGACAGTTCTAAACATGTGCCACTTCACAGGCATACTATAGACACCCAGCAGGTACGATATTTAAAATCACTGCTCCAGAAAAAACTACCGTTTTTTTTTTTTCCATTGATACATGTTCCCTGGGGCAAGACCCGGGTTCTCAAAGACGTTTTACGACAATAACTTGCATATTAGGCTTTAAAATTAGCACTTTTGAATGTTCGCGCGAACGTTCGGTCCGTTCAAAGGTACTGGTGCGAACCGAACGGGGGGGTGTTCAGCTCATCCCTACTATAGAGGCTGCAGTTTTTATTTGTTTACCAAAATAGTGGTGTGTACCAGGCTTTAGTCATGGAGTCGATTGTAGCAGGCCTTAGACAGACTACAAGCTACTAAACTATTTAAATTGAGAGGGGACTCAATCTGTCCCTTATGAGAAAGAAGGGCATGCCACATTTCCCTCATTAAAGGAGAAGTACAGCAAAAGCTAGTTTGGCTGCACTCCTCCTGTAGATCACAGGAGCGCAGTTAGTTTGCACTCTGGTTCTCATTCTTAGAGGCGGCAGGGGACTTATCTTCCCAGCCCTCTTCCAGCCCAACAGAGTTAAACTTCACTTCTGGAGTTTTAAGAAAGGTGCAAGAGAAATGTGTTATAAGGGAAAAACTTGCGCACTACTATGTTTTTTTAGCAAATATAAACCATCAGCCTCCAGTGAATATAGTGAAAATAAACTCTGGAAAGAAAATATATATATAGTACATGTATAGTGACCGTGAATTGGCTGCAACCACTTAGTAGTGTACTCAAAAAACACTGCGTAACAAATGTAAAAGAAAAAGATGAGAATGGTGCGCTTATTCAATAATGTGCCACAAAGTAATATACTCAAAGAATGAATATGATGACTATCCAAACAAATACAAATAAATAAATGTGAATAAAGTCCAACTAAAGCCCAATGGTAGGAGTTGGTTCATATAAAGGCAAAAATCTCATAGGGATAACTTGAAAAAACTCATAAAACATCTATCCAAACATCGACTGTGTTAACTTTATGTATTAGCCGCTCACCACCAACAATGACCCAAGGGTCAAACAAGGCTCATCAGATAGTTAGATAAGAAATCCTGCCAATGGATCTGTAAAGGTATCCAGGCTCCGTGCAAAGACAAAGAACTACGTCCAAAACTTTGCATTAAAACATCTTGGGTAATTCCATGTATAAAGGAAACAGCTCGCTCCAATTAATGGCTTTTCTTGTATAAATGGCGCTCAAAGGAAACAACCATAGTGCAATATTGCCAAATGAAAAGTAAATGTATTTAGTAAAAAAAACAGCTTACATCTATTAAGGATAAAACCACAGTAAAAAGCAATGAGAGTAGTGACACACACGTCTCCTCACCGTACTTCCGTAAAACACCACCGGAACTGAGGAAGTCACGTGACCAGTGACACAACGCGTCCATTCCTTGGAGCGAGCTGTTTCCTCTATATATGGATTTACTCAAGATGTTTTGATGCCAAGTTTTGGATGTAGTTCTTTGTCTTCGCCTGGAACCTGGATGCCTTAACAGATCTATCAGCAGGATTCCTTATCTGACTATCTGATTAGCCTTGTTTGACCCTTGGGTCATTGTTGGAGGTGAGCGGAAAATTCATAAATTTAACAGTGGATGTTTGGATAGATGTTTTATCTGTTTTTTCTTCTATCAAGTTATCCCTATGAGATGTTTGCCTTTATATGAACTAACTCCTACCATTGGGCTTTAGTTGGACTTTATTCACATATATTTATTTGTATGTTTGGATACTCATCATATTCATTCTTTGAGTATATTACTTTCTGGCACATTATTGAATAAATGCACCATTCTCATTGTTTTCTTTTGCAAGAGAAATGTGAGAACAAATGTAAAGTAAGTGCTATCCCAATATGGGTGCAAAAATGGAAATACACTTTAAATATTTTTTTTGGTGAGAACTGCAATGCCTAAATATAATAACAAGAGAATTCTAGAAGGAGCTGAATATTAATTAGAGAAATACAAATAATGGATGTATACGAACTAGGAAACAAGTTATCTAAAAACATTGGCTAGAAATGGCATAAAAATATCTTATTCATTATTCATTTCAGGTCAATATGAAATGACAATGTAAGCATAATTATAGGCTGATCAATAACATGCATCTTAAAGTGATTCTGGCATGAACATGACAAATAACCTATGAAAAAAAAGAAAAAGAAAGAACCATAAGTTCTTCTCAAGAGTTCAAAATGTTTTATTGATAAGAACACTTGACAACAGGATGGTAAAATAAACCCAATGCATTTTGCGGACCAACAATCCCCCTTTATTAAGGGTTGGACAATGTAGGAAAAAAATAATCTATTGAACTAAACACAAAATCTCCTGGATATAACGCTATTTAATCATAGAAGCAGACACAATTGCATTTCAATTATTTCTCCTGTCAAAAGGTTATATACACATACTCTTATCTGTTCAGGAAATTTCAGTCTGTGCCCAAGAATACTGTATGCAGATTTCAACTTGTTCTTCAATTTGTAGACCATGTTTTTTTGTGCTTGAAAACAGATGACCATGTTTTGTCACACATACAAATTTGTTTACATGAGAAATTGTGAAGAACATACACAATAACCCCGCCAACTCCATAAACGTATTGCTTTTGTTTTGATGATACCTTGCCGGCTGTGTCCTTACTACAACTGAGTTATAGGTCATCAGTATGGCAAAGTGGTTGATATTTTTTCTCCTGTGTTTTGCATAAATTATTTGAGCATGTTTTGTTTTACAGTGTTCTGACGTGAACTTGTACTTTCAGTGGCTTGTCGCAGAGACAATTAGTATCTGTCATCTCTCTTTTTTCCAACAGCAACAGGTCTTTAGCCAGTCTCTTCTGACTTATACTTAACCACATCTTTTGTATTTGTAGTGAAACTGCTAAAACAAAGGGCAGACCACACACATTTTTCCCTTTCTGTGCCTTCAGCAAAACTACTTGGTTAGACAATGCTTGCTTGATCAGCTAGGGCTTAAGTGCAAAACACACGGCCATTCATTTCTTTGAACTTCACTTCATTTTTAATCAGAGACCATCAAATAATCTCTTCAACACTCAAACTTTAAAGAAGGAAAGCATTAAGAAAAAACATTAAGTGGAATTTTGAAAATCTAATTTTTCAGATTATTGTGAAAGGAGGTTTTGTTTTCAGAAAGCTGCAGTAATCTCAACAGTTATACTGCAGAGGTTTTCATGCTGAAGTTTCTAATGTAAAGTATTGTTGGTATAGACCTTTTGCTATAATGTATCTGTTCAAGTGGATGGTAAAATTAGACATATAAAGCCTGTATTAGGTATTGCTTTGCATAAAATACCTGTCAAAGTGAGCAGGGCTTCGGCATTGCTATGGTTTATGACGCTGCCACTCTTGTTCCTTTAAAAGGCTCAATATCCTCCAAGAGGACCGCTGTTAAAATTCCTTATTGTTCAAATAGTTGTTTTTACAAACTAAAAGCATGCAATGAATAAGGTGAGCCACTATGAGCAGTTCAGTTGTCTAACCATCATTAATCTGTTGACTTTCTGTTTTCATTCGTTTTTATTTTATTTTTATTTATTTTTTCCCAAAAATATATTTAAAAAATATACAAAATATAGCCACAATAAGAGTTAATCTGCTTATTTTAATACTGTTATGTACTTTTCCACATTGTTTTCCATCTGTGCTCATATGTTGATGAGATACATTGATGACATCCTTTCACATGAAAAGATAGCAGACCTAACTTAGGACCTGTTTATGTTGTGTTTGTGATCAGTAACCCTTTTATTGTATAAACTTTCAAAAGTGTACTTTCCATTCTTCTTATTCCTGCATCTATTGAAGTTAACAAACTAGGCAGTCAGATTCAGATCCACAGCAGTGCAATTCTGAACATTTCCCTAACAGTCTATCTACTTTCTAGTTTGTTGCCACACATGTACAAACCTCAATAACTGTGAAATACAGTGTTTTAAATATACTATAAAACTAATGTCCAGGCAAAATACTAGATACATAGTCGAAATTTACATATGGTAAATGTCTTACCTGCCAAAGGATTTGTATTTCTGTCTATCTGGCCCTTAGATTCACACGCCAATATTACACAGCACATGCAGCTTGGCAACCAGACTTTTCTCTGCTGCAATTACAGCAGTTTTAAACTCCAAGCCAAAAATGTAATATATTGCAGCTTACCAGTCATTAGATGTGGTGGACTAGATCTCTTAAGGCTGGCCCCTTTTCCAGGTATAGTTATGTAAAGCATTATATAAGTGTCTATACAGTACTGTGTAAATTCCAGTAATACACTGTCTCACCCTGCTCTACACATGTTCAGATGTTCTCTTTTTTTGGGTATTGCTGAATTTGTAGAGGCCATTCTGCTGACAGACTTAAAGTGGAATTAAACCCTCCTACCCTTTACAGCCAAGGAAGCTGCTTCTGCTTGGTCTGCAACTTTGTTGCAGATCAAGCAAATGTGACAGTTGGCAATTCAGGCATTCCAGGAATGTAACTGTTTTTTGAAACGTTATGATTTACTGCTGTTTAGGGGCTCTGGGCTTCAGAAAAATGGCAGCCTCCAGCAAGAACAAACATGAGAAATGCTGGAGGCAATTTACAGCATACCCAAATTTTAGTAGCATAATTATTAATGTGGAATGTATGTTCCTTGCTAAATGTTATTTTTTGTCCAGTTGCTATGGATCCTGCTTTAAATTTCTGGTCAGTGTCACCATGTTGTAGTCCATGGCAAAGTCTTGGGTACCTAGGCCCCCTTTAGGCTTGGGCCTATGTACTATAATATAGGCTAGCCTTGGTTTTTATGATACCAAATCTAGTTTTTGAGTTCCTTGTGTAACTGGATAAACAAGTCTCTAGATAGAATGTAGTACAAATAAGATTCTGAGCAAAATATTTATCTTTTTAATAGTCTCTTTACCATGCCATGTATAAATGTATCTGTTTCAGTTACAAACATATTTCAGGGAGTGGTTCTTCAATTAAAATGTAAAGTTGAAGAGAATCAGCCAAGTTTCCTTAGATTCCTTAAATTTATGGGCAGTATTGTAATCGATTTTGAATCCAGAAAAGGCATATGTCTATAGTTAAGATAAAATATTGGGTAGGGTTGTTAATGGGTCTTGTTCATAGCAAGGAATGTTATTCACAAAGACAAATAGTTTATGCACATAGGGTTTTAGCCTGTTAGTATTTAGATACAACTGTACAATTTGAGTTACCATATTTTGGAAAGAAAGGGGCGATGACTGTGGCATTGACTACGATCTTTCCCTTCTTTAGGGATGAGCGTATTGTGTGCTAACAGGACCTTACTGAGAAGTTCACCTTTTTATTATGCTATTCAAGTCTTTGCACATTGGGTGGATTAAGAGGGAGACATTTATTAAAGTAGAATTTAATATAGCCAGCTTGGCCTTGGCTTCTTTTATTGGAAAGTCTTTGAATAAAACGTTCAATTCTAATGAGAAAATCAGCCTTTCCAAAACATCCATAATAGAAGACAGGAGTTTGAGAAATCTACCTTTGGCAGATATGCTCTAATCTGTTTTCTCCTATCCATTTAGGCGCAGTTCACTTTCATTGACTTTACTGCTTTATTTTTTAAATGCTTTAACTAGCTTAGCATTAAAAAAAACAATGATTCTCCTGTAACTAGTTTATTAACATTTTCTCTCAACCTACCCATGCTCCTGTCCAACAAAGTAAGAAATTCCATAACTTGGTGCATCTCTAGCCCAGCTTTAACAATGCGGAAGTCTTTTTTTCTATATCACAATAAGATTCTCCATGAGATTTCTAGGCCTCGTGGTAGCTTCCTTCTTCAAGGCTGTACCTTTGGCCTAGTTTCATTTAAGACCTCTCCAACACAACCTGGAACAAGCATGCACCTTCTCTCAACCTACCCATGCTCCTGTCCAACAAAGTAAGAAATTCCCTAACTTGGCAGATCTCTCTGAAACAAGGAAGGAAAATGGTAATTCTCATTACATCAAACTGGCCCAGAAAAACCTGGTACACAGACAAACTCAAACTTCTAACAGATGGTCACTGGATTCCTCCCAACAGGCTAGATCTGCTGTCTCAGGGCCCTCTATTCCATCATTCTCATTCTCTGGCTTTAACAGCATGGCTGTTAAAACACAAGTCTTAAAAGATAGAGGGGTCCCTGAGTCTGTTATTCATACATTGCTAAAAGCAGGAAAAGCCACTTCCAGGAAGATCTACTATGGTTCCTGGAAACCTTTTTTTTCGCTGGTGTGAACACATGCACTTTGCTCCCATAAGTTACTCTGTGCCTTACATTCTGGCCTTCCTACAATCAGGTCTTGACCAAAGTGTGGCCTTAAAGGGGTTGAAAAGGTTTGTTCTTTATTTTCTAAATAGGTTCCTTTAAGCTAGTACATTGTTGGTTCACTTACCCTTTCCTTTGATTTCCCCTCTAAATGTTTTTTTTCTTTGTTTTCTTTGTCTGAATTCCTCACTACCTGTTCCTCCTCAGTAAGCTGTTCA
Organism: Rana temporaria; assembly: GCF_905171775.1. Taxonomy (NCBI): domain Eukaryota; kingdom Metazoa; phylum Chordata; class Amphibia; order Anura; family Ranidae; genus Rana; species Rana temporaria. Next base: position 386,871,884 of record NC_053492.1, read on the forward strand.
GTAAGCTGTTCTGGCTGACTAACCACCACTCGGATGATGGTGGAAAGCAGAAACAGGAAGTGAGAAATTCAGACAAAGAAAATAAACATTTAGAAGGGAAATTGAAGGAAAAGGTTGGTGAACCAACAATGCACTAGCTTAAAGGAACCTATTTAGAAAATAATAAACAAACCTTTACAACCCCTTTAAACACTCCGAAAGCACAGGTTTGATGTTGTCTTTTCTATTTCCAAAACCTCTGGCTTTGCTCTCCCTTATAAAAAAAAATCTTGCATTAAACCTCCATTGCAGCACCCTTTGCTTCCCTTATATGACCTCTCCTGCAAAGTAGACTTTTTGGTTGCCATCACATCTGTCAGATGTGTCTCTAAGTTGGCAGCTCTCATACTTCACAAAGACAAGATTGTCTTACACCCCAGACCATCCCTTCTTCCCAAGGTAGTATAAGCCTTCCACCTCAATGGGTCCTACCATCCTTGTGCCCTGCTCCAAAAGCATATAAAGGATTTTTTTTTTTACACCTGGATGCAGGCAGAGTCATTACAGTGTACCTTAAAGCTACAGTTTGGATCAGACAGATGGACTTGTCTTGTCTTTGGAACCTCGCAAGGGACACCCTGCTTCCAAGTCCACCAGATGGACTTGAAGATAGATGAGAAATGTGATCTTACACTTTTAAGGACAAATCTTCTATGCTTTTTTGCACCTATTTCACCAGATTGATGGAAGTTTTCTGGGCATTTTGGCACAAGGTTTCAGTGATCCAGCTGTTTAAGGGTGAAATCTGGTCCTCTGTTCATATTTTTTCTGTGGATGCAGCTTTGCAGCACTCTAAAGTTGGATCATTTTGACCCTTGTTGTTATTGGGGATGTTATTGACATCACATGTTGATGTCATCACTTACAATGCAGGGCCAATAGCCCTGCATTATACAAAAGGACCCTGGGGGCCTGAAAACAACCCAGAGCTTCAGACAGATGAGAAAAGCATCGGCTGACAGAGAATTACAGCCTCTAAATGTAAGAATTTAACCTTTACAGTGTGTGTGTGGGGGGGCGTATGGTTAAGGGGTACGGCAAGTTTTTTTTTGTAATTCCCAGAGTTACGCTTGAAATCCAAACTGATGTGCTATAAAGGTTTTTAAAGTGTCTCCCAGATTCAGTATCATACATATTTGCAATTTTAAGGCTTGAAATATTTAGCATTTAATATATCAACACAGTCTTGTCCTATACATTTTGCAAAAATTGTACTTTTATTGTGTTTGTGTGCACTAAAATTAAAAATATGGGTGATTATTGTGTGATATATTTGCAACCTTTTTCTTATGAAATTCCTATAAATTTCTTATGAAGCCCAAACATAATACAATACCCCAATAGGGTATCTGTAAATCTTCCCAGAGGGTCTCTTGCATTGGATCTTTTAATTCTATGTTTTTGGGCTAAAATTTGCCTTTTACATAAATTTGTCCATGCAGACAAGGGGCCCCTGTATTTAAAGCGGGGGTTCACATGAAAAAAACATTTTTAACATTAGATTGAGGCTAATTTTATTAAGCAGAATCAGGTGTTTTTTCTAAAATTAATGCAGTACTTACCATTTTAGAGATAGATGTCCTCCGTGGCTTCCGGGTATGTTCTTCGGGACTGGGAGTTCCTATTTGATTGACAGCCTTCCGACGGTCGCATACAGCGCGTCACGAGTTGCCGAACGTCGGTGCGGCGCTATACGGCGCCTGCGCACCGACGTTTGGCTACTTTCAGGAACTCGTGACCGTCGGAAGGCTGTCAATCAAATAGGAACGCCCAGTCCCTCAGCCCATACCCGGAAGATGCGGAGGACATCTATCTCTAAAACGGTAAGTACTGCATTGATTTAAAAAAAAAACACCCGATTCTGCTTAGTAAAATTAGCCTCAATCTAATGTTAAAAATAGATTTTTTGGGTGAACCTCCACTTTAAAGTGCACAGTTTGTTTGCAAAAATGTTGTTTTTTTGTTTTTTTCAATCAACTGATTTTTATTGGATTTTTTCACATTGTACAACAAAAAAAAGAATGCTTATAACATCACATTACCCCACTCACACATCCACTTTCTAATTGCGTTTCTCAGATCCTATTTCAATTCCCTCCTTCACATTATTCCAAAATGGTATCTATTTTATGTGTATTCATTTCACTCCAGTATTATATTACTTAATTAGATTCCCATATCATTAAGATATTCATCTGACTGCTCAACCAGATTAAACACTAACCACCAATGCCAGATCTTTTCAAATTTCTTGGGACATCTCCTATGTTTATAGGTCAGTTCCTCTCGTCTTAAATTTAGATTGTGTGAATAAAGTGCAGCGCCAATGCGGGGCCCGTGACAAAAGCGGGTTCTAGAACTGTGCCAGAAGGGAAATAACGCCCTTACAATAATATACTGGATAACTATTACATGTGACACACCTTGTAAAGTGATATTATGAGTGTCTAACAAGGACTCCCATGTGAGTAAAAACCCCCAAAAATGCGTGAAAACAAATGAACAATAAATGTCCTTATAATTTTCAAAAGTGTTCATAGATGGTGAATATACTCCAATATACTGGTGAGTAATCCTATGAAGTTCAAGGGTTTAACCTAGAACTATCAATACAGTTCAAATTGATGACGAGTGTCCATAAACTTTAAAGAATGTTATTAAAACGATCCCCGTGAGTTCAGCCTGGAAGGTTCCCCTCAAAGATGCAATCCCAGGAACTCAGAAAAGATAAAATACCCTCACCGGAAGAAGTGGACCCGCAAACACACCATACGGCGGTGGGTCACCAATGCATGTAAGCAGGGATGTATTTAGGTTTTGTGCTGCCCTAGGCCTGACTAAACTCATGCACCCCCTAATTTAAATATGACCCACCCCTTCCTGTCAAGGCCACACCCCTTGTGGTTTAAGACCCACCCTGAAATTTTCAAGTGGCGACACTAGTTCTGATGGCCTGGGGGGGGGGCAATGGATTCCCTTAATTTGCATAGATTTCCTCTCACTTCCTGTTTGGCTATGGGACAGGAAGTGAAGGGAAATCTCAGCAATGGGACAGGGATGGTAAAAAATTTGAAGCAACGCCCCCCACCCCCAGTTGCAGAATGCCAACCACCCACATACTGGTAGCAGTGCGGCCGATTTGTGGGGGTGCTAAACTAATTTGCCTAACAGTGTAGCGCAAGCCAGCGGGGACACTGTCCGTGCTGCCCCCCTGCAAAGTGCTGCCCTAGGCCTGGGCCTTGTTGGCCTAGGCCAGGATACAGCATTGCATGTAAGGCCGATTGCCCGATCTGGTCACTATCGAGGTCCAATTCTCTGCTTGCGCTAGAAATTGTTCACTTCACAAAGCGCCTGGATAGGACTGCCACCAGATACGTAACTCTGATCCAAATTCCAATGGGTAAATACAGCCATGCTTTAAGCAGATGAACTCCAAATGGAAAAAAAGGGGAAATAATGGGGAGAGCAACTCCTCATAGTGTAAAAATGCTTTAAACTCAAAAAATTGAACACTGAAATCCAGAAAAAAACAATCACATCCAAATCCACATCAACCAAAATTCATACAGGTTGCACAGTATGGAGATGGATAGGACCAGTGTACATGACCGGTTTAGTCTACACAGACTTCTACGGGGCATACACTGGACCCTCATCTCCACTGCGCTTAAATAGATTCCCAACATAGCACTTACGTGAGACCCCACTCTCATGCACGCTCATGCACGCCTGCGACTCGGCGTGTGTTTCAAATCACTTTCTACTTCCGCCATTGCATCTGGAACGTGCGCTCCAAGACCCAGAAGTAGTAGTAATAGATCTGTCCCTTGATGTGGATGTTAGAATCCTCCCCTGGATCGCTGCAAAGCCCAATCATGTGCGTGTCCGTAAGTGCCCAACAACTCCCCATATCTCCCCATCTCCTGTATGGTAACGGAAAGGGTGGTGGAGCGCACCGCAAAAACGTGCGCTCCACACGTTCTATGTGCACTCCTCCCGCACACGGAAGCGCAGCCAATCACCATGGAGCAGTGAGAAGGCAGGCTCCACCGCGTGTGGAGGCGTACGCTCCACAGGTGCACAACCAATCATCTTGAAGCGGTGAGGGGGTGGACATTGCAGGTCATATCCCCATATTGAGGGACGACAGATAAGCCCCCATATCCAATTGCATGGAGGAGGGCAATATCTTGTCCATCCACACCAAAGACCTCCCATAGTGGAATGTGTAGCCCAAAAAGCGAACTCCACATCCGCAAGTGGTCACTGGTCTTTATGGGGGATCATGCCAAATATTCCCTATAGGGAAGAATTTAAATATGAGATGGGTCTCACGAATAGTTCCATATAAATATTAATGACAAAAAAAACAGTGCATAGATCCTCCCATAGTCCATAGTGCTGATCCAGATACTTGGGACAATATTGGTCATCAAAAAGAGAAGAAGAAGGGTAATAATTGAACACAAGATTCATTATAGTATTAAGCAAGAAACAGAGAAGAACATGTATTAAATTGAATTATTGCAATACTTCAGGGCTGGTTCATAAAGACATTAATGTCCCAGTCCACGTTAAGTCCATACGGCACATATGGTATATCCAAAAAAACTTCAAGTTTGGACACACCTCTTACCTTTGGTTCACCCCTCCAATGGGGAACAAATCTATCTATAATCTGGAAATTGGTACCCTCTACCTTTTTTTATGTTGCTCAAGTGTGGGCACTGTGTGGTTAGTGTGACCCTTCTTGATGCTGGTAATGTGTTCACCTACCCTTGTGGAAAAGGTCTGTATGGTACGACCAACGTACTGTTTTCCACAAGGGCAGGTGATAAGATAAACAATGTGCTTCGTGGCACACGTGAAAAAATGTTTCATGGGATATTCCAAAAAGGTAGTAGTGGATTTGAAACTTAGTTTTCTTCCTTCCACTTACGTTATGTACACAAACTTTACATCTCCGACAGGGATGAAATCCCTTTGAAAGAGGAAAGAAAGTTGGCTGTATGGGAGGTCCGGTATGTTAGGTGCAATTTGACCCTTAAGGGACATAGCTCCTCTATAAATCACCCCAGCATTCACAGGGAGAGAGGGTCCCAAAACTTGATCACATTTCAAAATTTTCCAATGTTTGCATATTATTTCCTTAATTTGTTTATGTTGATTCGAGAAAGTAGTAATAAAAGAGTTTTTGTATTTTGATTTTTTTTAAGTGTATTTTGTGCGTGTACTCGAGAGAGGAGCCGGACTGCAGGAGTTGGGAGTAGGCAGGCCTCCCCTAGAGGCAATCTGCCACCTTTCTCCATGCCCCAGGTGGCAATGGCGGGTGTGTGAGTGGGTCCTCCCACACAGCCCGCCCTACCTGCTCCGCTTTGAAGCCCAACGGGGCAGAGGGACTCCCTATAAGGGAGTGAGAGGATTTGCCCGCTCAACCAGCCCCATTAGTCCTTCGCCTCTCTTTTTTAAAGACCGCGTGGTCAAAGTGCGTGCATGTTAACCCAATTTCGAGTGCGTGTAAGTGTGGTGGTTTTTGTGGGAGGGGGGTGGGCGTACTAAGCGCAGGCTTACCTCGCATAGCACACCCACCGGGAGCCGGGCTGAGACCACCAAACTCAATTCACATGTTGCCGAGACCGGGATCTGAACCCCTAGCTGCAGAGGTGAATGGCTTGTCAGCGCAGTGCCAATCGCGTTGAGCCACCGCAGCTCCCGTATTTTGATTCTTGAATGGGTTTCGGACGTTCTAATGTTAATGTGTTCCTATCCACTATGGCAATCCTATCAATCTCCTGATCTATTAAATAGCTATGATAGCCCTTATCCATGAATCTGGCCTTTAAAATCTGTGCCTGGATATGAATATCAGAAAGATTGGAACAATTCCGCTTTATCCGTAATAGTTGGCTTCGAGGCACAGATTTAAACCACGACGAATGGTGGCAGCTGTCGACCGGAATGTAACCATTTAGGTCGGTGATCTTAAAGTAGGTTTTAGTCAACAGCTGATTGTCTTGTGCCAAAATCTCTAGATCAAGAAAATGTTTATTGGAATAACAAGCCTCTTAAGAATTCCCACTTGATTTTGGTTTAAAATGGCCATAAAGTCATTCCCTCTCTTCTTTTTTCTTTCCCTCTCTTCTTTTTTCTCTTTCCCTTCTTTTTCCTTTTCCTCCCCTTTCCCTCTTCCTCTTTTTGTCTTTGTCCTCTTTGGACATGGTATGTATCTATACAACATTTGAATTCTCCTTTTGAGAAGTATTTTGTGTAATCTACATACTATATGAATTATATGATTTATGTATATTTATTGTTATGTATTTAATTCTTAAAATTTCAATAAAATATTTGAAAAAAAAAAAAATGGCCATTAAGTCATCAAGGGATTGTCGATCCCCTTTCCATAGGAGGAGGATATCGTCTATGTACCGGGCCCAAAGAACAATCTCCAGAAGGTCCATAATGAATCTTATCTGGATGTTAGAAAGATCGTTTTACCCTACCCAGAAAATACCCAGAAAATACTCAACAGCCAAAAATCCCAAGTCGTGGGCTATGCATGTGTATAAAGAGGCAACGTCTGCCGTTACTAGCAGAATATCATCGCTATACCTAACTTCCTGTAGACGAGAGATAGTATGGTGTGTATCTCTTAGGTATGATGGTATCGCCTTCACAATGGGCTGTAAATAAAAATCTATATATTTACATAAGCGGGAGGTGACTGAAATAATGCCGCTTATGAAACAACTGACTTCTTCCAGGGGCTCGTGCCCCTGGAAGAAGTCAGTTGTTTGACGAAACGGCGTAGGGAGGAGCTGCGTGCTGACCTCACCACAGTTTACCTCACTGCTATCCGAGGGCGGGCGGATAGTGAAAGCCGGCCGGCTTCAGCAATATACACGCTACTTTTAACTGAAATTCATGTGAGTGCAATCTTTGCTTTTACTCAATAAATTTTTAGACGGTATTATACTATGTCATTGCCTTCTTTTTTTGGGTCATCTTTAATGAGGAATTTTCGCGCAATCCTTGATATGGAACGTATGGGTGATTACTGAACACGACATCCCAGGGAATTGTACTCTGAGCCATTAGCCATATATGCCTATGATCTTGGTTGAGTCAGTAAGCAGATAGGATATAAGAGGTGGAGGTCTCATCTATTCCCACTTTTCTGGCACGGTGTTCCGGGATCTGTGTGTTTGCACATCATATAAGAGTTCAAGTAGAACTTCACTGGATTTTGGACTTTTTTATGAACTTTATTTTTTATTTATCTATATCACAATCACAGACACTTACTGTATGTGTTTAAGATTAAGTGTATGTTTTTTGCACAAGCCATTTGTGCACAACTATTTGTGTATATTAATTTGTTTTTGTGATATATGCAGCCAATGTTAAGTATGGCCGTCGTTCCCGCGTCGAAATTTGAAAAAGTTACGTCGTTTGCGTAACTCGTCCGTGAATGGGGCTGGACGTCATTTACGTCCACGTCAAAACCAATACGTCCTTGCGGCGTATTAGGAGCAATGCACACTGGGAGATTTCCACGGACGGCGCATGCTCCGTTCGTGAAAAACGTCAATCATGTCGGGTCAAAGTAGATTGTATTCAGATGTGGATTTATGTGGTGAAAGTCTTTCTTTAATTTCTCCATCTATAGTGATCATTCTAGATTTCTTTCTTTCGGTTAAAAAATTCAAGAGAGAAATCCCCTGTTCATTAAAAAACCGAAACCAAGATTCCAAATCAGAGTCGCCCTGTTGGGGATGTACGTCCTATCTGAGCCCCCTGGGGACTATATGATCCTTGACATATTGTTCAAGGAACACTATGTCCCACTGTAAATGCAACTCTGAGGTCATCACATTCTTCAACCTAACAAAAAGACCTCCTATTTCAGAATCCGTGTAAAGAAGAGTGAACACACCTTCAGTGTTAAATGATCGATTAGTGCTATAATCGAAAATATCCATAGTGTTACAAAAAAAGGAATAGCTGCAATATAGAGAATCCAAGTGTAACGCTCACCACCGTTTACGATATTCCCATTCCATCGACCCAAGACAGCTTCCGACACTCCAACCATCCAGCAGACACGATCCATAAGAATTCCCTCAGAGAGACGAGACAGAGCTCTGTGTTCTGAGTAAAAATGTATGAATGCTTTAATGGTTAGCTCTCAGGTTTATATACAGTTACAAGGCATGTTTCAGTAAGTACAGGAACAATCAAACTCTCCACCCCCAACATCACTCAATGCTTCAATCACATTCTTTTAGATAACTACATAGAGGAGTTAATTATCCCCCAGACGTTATGTCTCCAACAATAAGTGATTCACCTGTATAATACACATTTCTATGTCAGACGTTTTGGCACCGATCTGACATAATTACTACAGTTGACAAGTACATTCCACACATAAAACAGTATTAGCATACATAATGAAAGATCTAGGGGCCAGGCTGTCTACCAAGCTCAAATCCACCTCACCCCAGTACAGACTCAATTAGCATATCAACAGCCTATGTTACACAGAGGAATGAGTCACTAATGACCGGTTGTGGGTCAGCATGGAATCAAACTGTAATAATCCAAGATCCTGCAAAACATGAAGCATCAGTAATGTCCCATCTCATGTAATTTATAATTAATATTTCTCAGTCACCCTATGCCCAAAAGGGGCACAGGATGACCCTACACCCAAGAGTTATTAGTGACGCTGGCACAGGAGTACCCCTCATCCTTCAAAAGTCTCTGGGTGTCATGGGTCATTCTGTTACATCTCTCCCCTTTTGGTGGGAGACTGACACAGGAGGGAACCCCAAACGGGTTGACTCAGAAGTTAGTCAGCAGTTACAGTCCTCCAATGCTGGTATCCATACCGTACCCCAAATAAATTGCTCCAAACAGAGCATTACTCACCCAGCCAACCTCTGCCTCTTTCAGAGAACAGGCCTGCTGCTGGGGAGAGGCCTGGACTGGCCCTTCTCCCTGGAGTCCTTTCAGCCGCTGGAGAGAAGACAGGGTGACTGGGCTCAGTCCATCATGCTGTTGGGGATCTGGGCCAACTGCCCCCCATCCCTGGGGTATACCAGTGGAGACTGAAGTCCCATCCACTGGTGGTAGGTGGAAATCCCCCGGTGCTTGCAAAGCAAAGCTGACATCCTCCTGTCTCAGTGCCACACCATTCTCTGGGGTTGTGTCAGTGAAGACTGAAGTCCTATCCACTACCCCAGGAACTCCCTCTTCCGTTAGTTGAGAGCAGAGGCTTGTGGCACTCTGCTCTGTTGCCAGCTCTTCCGCTGGGTTGCTGTGAGTGGAGACCACAGTCCCATCCACTCCCACAGGAACTCCCTCTCCTGCTAGTTGAGAGCAGAGGCCTGTGGCACTCTGCTCTGTTGCCAGCTCTTCTGCTGGGTTGCTGTGAGAGGAGACCACAGTCCCATCCCCCGATATCAGCTCAAGCTGTAGTTGTGTGCAGCGGTCAGCAGCATCCTGCCCGGCTGCCAGTGATTCAGCTGGGAGTAAAAGCTTTACCACCTCAGCTTGTTGCTGGAGAGAGGGGCCAACTGCCCCGGCTCCCTGGAACTCCACACCATCCGCTTCAACATTTCCGTATTAAAAATTGTATATTTTTATGTAATATTCAAATTTTCTGAGATACTGAATTTGGGGTTTTCACTAGCTGTAAACCATAATCCTAAAAATAAAACAATAAAAGAAATGCTTGAAATATATCACTCTGTGTGTAATGCATCTATATAAAATATGAGTTTCATTTTTTTAATTGAATTACTGAAATAAATTTACTTTTTGATGATATTCTTTTTTTTGAGATGCACCTGTATAAGTCTGTGTCTGACATCCAGTGAGTTTACATGAGAGAGAGCACTAGATTTAAGGGAAGCTAATTTTAATTTAAATTACGTCATTGCAGATGTCACTTTTAGTGCTGGGGAATTTGTAGTCAAACCACAATCAGCACGTTTTTGGTACTACCTATGTATAATTACTGTTTTACTAAAACACCCAGAACTAGACCATAAAAACATTACCATTGTTTACTGTATGGCTCAGATGCTATTTTGATCTCTTTTCTACCCTATAATTTCCTGCAGTCTTGGAAGTCCAATTTTGGATGTTGCATTTTATAAAAAGAAAAGCCAATACAGATGTTATTTTGTCAGGCATCACTTTCCTGACGTGTTGTTAGTATTGTGAGTCACAGAGAAAATATAAAGGCGACTAAGTAAACGAAGTAAGTGCTAACCAAAGGTCAAAGTGAATGCAGAGTTTAATTCAAAGTCAAAGCACTACTTAAAGAAAAAAGAGTAAACGAAATGTTATTATGTTACCATGTGCAATAATTTTTAATTTATTGTTATTATGGTCTTTTTCAAAAAGACACAGGGGTAGATCCACAAAGAAATTACGCTGATATGCCGGCGTAATTTCAAAATTCCCGCGTCGTATCTTTGTTTTGAATCCTCAAAACAAGATACGACGGCATCTCGGCTAGATCCGACAGGCGTACATCTTCCTACGCCGTCGGATCTAAGATGCAATTTTTCGGCGTCCGCTAGGTGGTGTTCCCGTCGTAATCCGCGTAGAGTATGCAAATGAGCTATTTCCGACGATCCACGAACGTACGACCGGCCGTCGCATTTTTTTACGTTGTTTCCGTTCGGCTTTTTCCGGCGTATAGTTAAAGCTGCTATATGGTGGCGTACTCAATGTTAAGTATGGCCGTCGTTCCCGCGTATAATTTTGAAAATTTTACGTTGTTTGCGCAAGTCGTCCGTGAATGGGGCTGGACGCCATTTACGTTCACGTCGAAACCAATGACGTCCTTGCGACGTCATTTAGAGCAATGCACCCTGGGAGTTTTTACGGATGGCGCATGCGCAGTTCGTTCGGCGCGGGGACGCGCTCATTTAAATGAAACACGCCCCCTACCCGCCGAATTTGAATTCCGCGCCCTTACGCAGCGAGAGATACGCTATGCGGATTTGTTGAGGATTCAAACCAACTAAAAGTAAGTTACAGCGGCGTAACGTATCTTAGATACGCTGCGCCCAGCGCAGATGTATGTGGATCTGCCCCACAGAGGAGGCCAAATGCAGAGGTTGGTTTGTCTATTAGCATTACCTATGGGGCTCATTTAAAAAACAGCAATATAGCTGCACCATTGCTGTACAAAAAGCACAGTAATGTACTTTACATATGTACTCTGCTGGCTTCAAGACTCTAAAGTTGATGACACGCAACAGAGTTTAATAAAAGTTCTGTTTAAAAAAAAAAATAGGCTGGTCATTTGTCCAATCAAAGTCACACAACTAGTACTCCTCCAATTATGGAGCTCTCCCTGCTAGAGTGTACATTACGAAATGCAGTGTAACAGAGGGCGAAAAACATTAATCCACAATAAATTTGCCTCTTTGTAATTCTGTGATGGGAAAAATTGGGAGGGTTAGTTGGATGAGCAACATTGCAGTTTCCAAAAAATGATCAACAAGAAGTCAAGGCAAGTGATTGGGCTTATGTATGAAAATGTGCTAATGATGACATTTTTGCAACCAATCATAATTCATGTTTCATTTTCACAATTGTACTACAAAAATGACGGATGGTAGTAGATTGTTTGCTATGAGCAACAAGAAATAGTGTTGCTTTCACACTTTTTGTATAAGCCTTTGTGGCCTTACCTATCAAGGTTTTCCGCTATGAATAACAGCTACCAATCAAGTTAAAATGTTCAGGGCAAGTTTGATGCTGTTTGGTGAATAAGAGGGGCAACTCCTGTTCTTTATAAGAACATGGTAATATATAAAAGTCTGGTGCATATTAGAACATCTAAAATCCAGCACACATTTATTCCTCTGAACTTCTTTTATTAATCATCTATCTTGCATACAAAGTGACAACCACTGACACATTTTAGCCAACACTATCTTATGCTGCGTACACACAACCATTTTTCACGATGTTTAAAATAAAAAAAAAATTTAATGTCATTAAAAACGATCATGTGTGGGCTCCAGAGCATTTTTAGAACATGCATTTTTTGCATCGTTTTTAACGTTGTCGGTTTTAACATTGTAAAAAATGGTCGTGTGTAGGCTTTAACGATGTGAAAAAAACGTGCATGCTCAGAAGCAAGTTATGAGACAGGAGCGCTCGTTCTGGTAAAACTAGCGTTCGTAATGGAGATAGCACATTCATCACGCTGTAACAGACTGAAAAGCACAATTCGTCTCTCACCAGACTTTTACTAACACAAAATCAGCAAAAGCAGCCCCAAGGGTGACGCCAACTGAATGGTACTTCCCTTTTATAGTGCCGTCGTACGTGTTGTATGTCACCATGCTTTGCTCAAGCATTTTTTTTTTCACGATCGTGTGTAGGCAATTATCGGGTTGAAAAAAACATAGTTTTTTCTAGACCATTAAAAACGGTCATGTGTACGCAGCATTAGTCAAAGCAGGTTACAAGTTACTATAAACAGGTTTGAAATAACCTCTACATCAGGGGTGCCCAGCCAGTGGCCCAGGGCCACATGTGGCCTGCGGAGCCCTCTGATGTGGCCCGCGACCTCCTGCTCTGGGATGGAATAGAATAGAATACTGTTATTAAAGGTACGTTTATTACTAAAATCGTATGTAATTTACGTTACACCGCCGCAAGTTAGCGAGGCAAGTGCTGTATTCGCAAAGCACTTGCGTCCTAAGTTACGGCGGCGTAGCATAAATGTGCTGGCGTAAGCGCGCCTAATTCAAATTGTGAAGAGGTGGGCGTGTTTTATGTAAATAAAGCATTACCCCACGTAAATGACGTTTTGAACGAACGGCGCATGCGCTGTCCGTGGACGTATCCCAGTGCGCATGCTCCAACTTACGCCGCAAAGACTCATTGGTTTCGACGTGAACGTAAATTACGCTCAGCCCCATTCACGGACGACTTACACAAACGACGTAAAAAATTTAAAAATTTGACGCAGGAACGACGTCCATACTTAACATTGGCTGCATCTTTTTGGTGGTTTATCTTTACGCCAGAAAACGCCTTTTGTAAATGGCGTATCTTTACTGCGACGGCCGTGCGTACGTTCGTGAGTAGGCGTATCTCGCTGATTTACATATTCTAGGCATAAATCAGCGTACACGCCCCTAGCGGCCAGCGTAAATAGACAGCTAAGATACGACGGCGTAGGAAGACTTACGCCGCTCGTATCTTAGCAACATTTAAGCGTATCTCAGTTTGAGAATACGCTTAAATATACGACGGTGCAGATTCGGAGTTGCGACGGCATATCTACTGATACGCCGTCGTATCTCTACCTGAATCTGGCTAATTGTTTTTAAAATACTAATCTAAATGCCTAATGTATGGCCACGCAACATTAAACTGCAGTAATAGGCATAAAAAAGTTGGATTTTTGTAAAAGCAGTATTTTTTATGCCCATGTGCAAGTAATATATATATATTATTTTTTATGTAACTGACTGGGAGAGGAATAAGGCCAGGTTCAAACTTTTCTGCTGTGGTGTTAATGCATACGCACCAACACAGGTTTTTTTCACACATTATCCTGCACTGGGTTAGGCACCCCATTAAAATGAATGGGCTGGCAATGCACCTCAGTGTCTTAGAAAACAGACACGTGCCTTTTCTGACAACACATCACATGTTAGAAAAGTGTGTAGGGGTGCCATTCATTCTGGGAAATTTGTTAATTTTGAATGGCACAGTATCTCACCAACGCAAGTGAGGTGTGTTGCCATGCTTTTTGGTAATGCGCGCATTACATTGTATGTTCTTGAAGGGCAAAAGTGTTAACTACCCTTCCAGTTTATCCACAATCTTATTTTAGGGTTCCAGAATCCAAATATATAGATCCTAATAAAAGTCACAAGAGAACCTAATAAATGTCCTAATACTTGAATCTAAGCAACTGAGTTAGGGTCTGGTGATAAAGATAATATTCTGGCTCTTCCAGAATATTAAAGAGCTGTAAAAAGCTAAACACTTCCTACTTGTAATTTGCACTGTATGTAATCTAATTATAAAATGGAATTTAAAGTGTCAATAAACCCACAATCATTAAAAACTATCAATAAATATATTACATGCTGTTCATACTCACTATGGGATTAGTTTTCTGTATTCTGCAAAAAACTTGGTTGATCCTGTTTTTTTCTGTCTTCCCCTCCTGTCCATGTCCCCACTGCAGTTGGGAATTTTGCAGAGTAGTGTTGGCAGCTAGTGCACAAGCTCAGTTTTAAAGTGTTTTTCTACCCTGAGCATTTCCTGCCTATCACATCTGAGCAGCCCATGCAATTGCGTCCCATATGTAGGCGTATACACAGTGGTAAAGGACACTCCCCTCCCTCCCTCCTCCATGGCCATGTGACCAGTAGCAGAATACTAGAAGTGCCACCTGCCACTATTTTCTGCCACTATTTTCTTACAGTCTGGGAAAGAGCTGGATCATTTGACAGCTCTATCGATTGGGAAAAAAGGTACTTAATGTTTTTTTTGTATTATTAAAATAATTACAGTGCCATCATCCCCATGCAGAAAGAGAATGGACAATGTGAATTAAACAGTGTTTAGTATCACTTTGAAAATAAAGTCAATAACTGAGGAGCCAAGTAACATATTTCATAGAACTGTTCATAGACTGTCCACCTACACCAAACCCCCATTTTGCTATGAAGTATCAATAAAAAGGTGTAGATGATGTAGTGGGGATGATGTAGTGGGGAAGTGTTGTCTTGTGAAGCATTGCTTCCATAAATATGATTTGCACTGAAGAGCTTTAAGAAGAAACCCATTTCATCAGAGGTCCAGAAGTATGCAACACAACATTTAGATGAGTCAGAGGTGTTTTGAAACGCTATGCTCTGATGACCAAAATTTTAACTACTTGGCAACTATTGCCAAACATTTATAGAAAAAATGGGAAGCATGTAAATAATAGAATGCTTTGCTAACCATTAAGTACTTCAGTGGATCTGTGAAGCTTTGGTGTTGGCAGCCAATAAAAGGAGAAATATTTTGGAGGTAGTGGGAATAATGGATGCTGCTAAGTGACAATTACTACCAGAGTCTAATGTCCTATAGCCAACGAAAAATACTAAGCTAAGCAAGACAATGACCCAAAAACACCCCAAAATTAAACAACAAACTACTACAAGTACCGGCAACAACACATTAATTTTCTAGAGTTTGCTTCACAATCCCCAGATTTGAATATGATTAAAAAACTGTGGGTAGATCTTAAACATTCAGGGGTAGATCCACAAAGAAATTACGCTTAATTTCAAAATTCCCGCGTCGTATCTTTGTTTTGAATCCTCAAAACAAGATACAATGGCATCTCGGCTAGATCCGACAGGCGTACGTCTTCCTACGCCATCGGATCTAAGATGCAATTTTTCGGCGTCCGCTAGGTGACGTTCCCGTTGTAATTTGCGTTGAGTATGCAAAAGAGCTATTTCCGACGATCCACGAACGTACGACCGCCCTTCGCATTTTTTTACGTCGTTTACGTTCGGCTTTTTCCGGCGTATAGTTAAAGCTGCTATATGGTGGCGTACTCAAAGTTAAGTATGGCCGTCGTTCTTGCGTATAATTTTGAAAATTTTACGTTGTTTGCGTAAGTCGTCCGTGAATGGGGCTGGACGCCATTTACGTTCACGTCGAAACCAATGACGTCCTTGCGACGTCATTTGGAGCAATGCACCCTGGGAGTTTTTACGGACGGCGCATGCGCAGTTCGTTTGGCGCGGGGACGCGCTTCATTTAAATGAAACACGCCCCCTACCCGCCGAATTTGAATTCCGCGCCCTTACGTCGCGAGAGATACGCTACGCCGCCGTAACTTATGATGCGGATTCGTTGAGGATTCAAACCAACTCAAAGTAAGTTACAGCGGCGTAGCGTATCTTAGATACGCTGCGCCCAGCGCAGATGTATGTGGATCTGCCCCTCAGTGCATACAAGACAACCTAATCATTTTCAAGAAACTAGCAGCTTTTTTCAAAGAAGAAAATACTTCTTGCTAGGTCCAAGAACAATTTGGAGGATGTGATATGTGTAGTGATATAGTAATCGGCCAACATATTACAACCATATGTATCAAAATAAATTTTATTTCATACTGACGGACTCTGAGTCCACAATTTATTTTTATTTTATTAAATTCAGCAGTCAGTCATTGCACATTAACTTTTGCAGATCTTTGTCACACAACAGGGCTGCACTGTTAACCCGATCTAGGATATTCCCAAAGATTGTCCTCATGCTACTTCCTTTGCTTCTCTTTAAACAGGCACTAACGGTTCCCCTTGATGGTATTCTTACTATGTACATAGGTTAGAATTTCTAGCAGAAAATCTGTCATAACCTACTATGTCTCAAAACCACAAAGAAGACTGTTAACACTAACAGGGTGTAAAATTTACCCTTTTTCATTGTTTTTTTTTTATAGCTAATATTTAACTGAAAAAATAATTGTATTCATTCAAGTAACACATGCTTTTTAATGTGTGGTACTGTTGGTGTAAACAGCATAAGCACGGCAGCGTTTAAACTGTGTGAAGATAGCTATGGGTTAATTGCTGAGATTATACCTTTTTCCAGAAAAGACTGCTGAATCAGCAGGTTAGGGCAATGTGAAATATTATCTTAAGTGCTTTTTTTTTTTTTTAACTTGCGCTTTGGAAAAACAGCTGCTTCGGAGAGCAAGCCTGTCTGTGACATGCCAACATCTGGAAAGTCCATGCCAATGAACAGAGGATTTAAATGTCAACCTAATGTTTCAAGGGCTGGCTTGTGATGGCTGCACTATGTAACTCTTTGTGGTCCCTCACTAGTGAACTTAGAGTTTTTCTTTACTTTTGGAGGACAATGTTACTTTACCCATATCCATCCTTTGTCAACATCTGCTGATTCCAGAGTCTTATACAGCGCAATTCTTATAAGATTTGCAGATCCTTAGGAACCAGTCTTGTGAATCCACAATGTGCACATTGAAACTGGTGGATTGTGGCAACAAGAGTAAAAGCATATCCATGTCAGAGTCGTATTTCTGATTAAAAGCTTTCTATAGGTAGTTTAAAGTGGAATAAAGAAAGATATCCCCTAAAGGGAGTGGTGTAGCAAAGGCACACACAAAAATATTTTCCCAAAAATGGAGGCTGCAGAAAGCTCTTACAACAAAGTAGTTCACATTTTATAGCAAGACTAGGGACTTCCTCAAGGAGAATTGCATAAATAACTGGGGGGGCCCTACCATTAGCAGACACTTTTCAGCACTGCTGATGGTTGGACAAGATGCTAGGGAATGCCGTATGCATTTTATATTAAAGCAGAGTAATTTAGGTGGGGTGATTAATGGGTGGGGCTTAAGGCTGTTCTGTGCATGTTCCAGAGCTACAGTAGAACATTGGAAGCTTTATTATGCTTTCGAAGATGCCTTAGCTCAGGGGTGCCCAACCAGTGGCCCCGGGGGCACATGTGGCCCGCAGAGCACTCTGATGTGGCCCACGGCCTCCTGCTCTGGGATAGAATAGAATACTGTTATTAAAGGTCAGTTTTATTAATAAAATCAGTGTATATATGGGCATATCTGTTCTGCAGTGGTTACTGAGCCTCTTTTTAAACTGACCCGCAGATGCAGAGCAGTGCACCTGTGGGTTACCTGCACTGAGTCATAGACTTCTGTTATTACCTGCGAGTTTGGTGAGCTTTCTGAAAGTGCATCAAACCTGCAGAATATAATAGAAGTCTATTGCAAAGTGCAGGAAAGGTACACTGTGTTGCACCAGCGGTGCGGGTAAATTATAGCACATTCTGTGGGAAAGCAGCCTTGGGCCCCTTTCACATGGTCAGCCTGACCCAATTGGACCCTCCATTCACCTCTAAGGAGTAACAGATGTAAACAGACTTGTGTCCTACCTCCAATACAATCCGCAAAAAAAAAAAAAAAAAGTATAGTGGACTGTGTCCGCTCTGCATATGCAGAGCAGACACGGACCTGCCATCCGCCCACTTCGCTTATTGTGGCCCGCGACTGGTTACCAAGTCGCTTAAGTAGCCCTCGCTCTTCAAAACTCACTGTTACTGTGATAATATACAATATGTAACTTGCCACATTAAAATTTGTGGGAGCGATAAATTAAGCAAACATTGGTATGAAGTTGAGAGGTTGTTTATAAGACAAGTTAAACTTACTGGTGTTTGTTAAGTTTTACAAATTTAAGGACAAAACTTTTCTTCATTAATTTGGAAAGAGTATGGAAGAGTTCGGTGAAGTGCAGTATTATAAAATAATATATATACTTACCTACACTTGCCTACAAGCTGTCCCCCACCAACTCTAAGCCTGACAACTGAGCAATCACGTGAATTCTGGTTCAATCAGGTCTGCTCTGTGCAGTGCCCCTCTGACGCTCACTGGAGCGACATGCAGGAGAGGGGGCAGGAATGGCTGTCTCAGGCTTTCAGTGGCAGGCTGAGATGCCATTTAGTGTAATGTGTTTTCCCGTCCTATAGACACAACAGGAATTGAGAGGAAAGCTAATTAAATTCAAATTGAAAAAATCTAATCCAAAAACAGAATAGTTTAGTTAGAAAAAATGTGTCAGTATTTTGTTGAACCACCTTTTGCTTTAATTACAGCCTTTAGTCTGTTGGGATATGTTTCTACTAGCTTTGCACATCTAGGGCCAGATTCAGGTACAGCGGCGTATCTTTGAGCGGGCGTAGCGCATCTCATATGCGCTACGCCGACGTAACATGGAGAGGCGAGACCAGTATTCACAAAGCACTTGCTCCCTAAGTTACGGCGGCGTAGCGTAAATGGGCCGGCGTAAGCCCGCCTAATTCAAATTAGGAAGGTAGTGGGCGTGTTGTATTAAAATTAACCGTGACCCCACGTAAATGAATGGCCAAACTAACGGCGCATGCTCAGAATCACGTTGCATATACTCCCTAAGATACATTTACATATTTGACGCGTAAATAAATGGAACCGCCAGCGTAAATATGCACCCAAGATACGACGGCATAGGAGACTTACGTTGGTCGGATCAAGCCAAAATTCAGGCGTATCTTGTTTGCTGAATACGGTGCATAGATACGACAGCCCATCTGTGGACTTACGCGGCGTATCAACAGATACATCGGCGTAAGTTCTCTCTGAATCTGGCCCCTGGCCCCTAGACTTTGCAATATTTGCCCACTCTTCTTTGCCGAACTGCTCAAGTTCAGTTAAACTTGATGGTAACCATTTGTGGACTGCAGTCTTCAAGTCATTACACAGATTTTTAATGGGGATTAAATCTGGCCTCTGACTAGGCCATGAAAGGACATTTAGCTTTATCACCTTCAACCACTGTGTGGTCATTTTTGCTGTGTTCTTTGGGTCATTGTCATGTTGGAAGGTAAATCTTCTCATTGACAACTTTCTGTCAGAGGGCAGCAAATTTACCTCAAGAATCTGATGTTATTTTTCCCCATCCATTTTTCCTTCTATCCTGACAAGTGCTCCAGTCCCTGCTGCAGAGAAACACCCCCCATAGAAATGGCATTATTTGGATAGTAAGCTGTATTGGATTTCTGCCAGATATATTATTTGGCAAAATAATATTTTTTTTGCCTCATCTGACCTTATTCCACGTGGCCTCAGAATCTTCCAGGTGCATTTTGTCGTGGCTACAAGCGGTCTTTCTTGAAGAGTAGCTTTTTTCTTGCAACCCTCCCATACAAGCCACATTTGGGGATATTTTGTGATATTGTTGCCGCATATGCACACAGTGACTTTGCTGTGCTTCTGGGCATTGATAAAGCCTTTGACAATTTTTGTATCCACCTCTTGACTTGTGCCTGTCCACAACTTTATCCCAGAGATTAGGGTTGTCCCGATACCACTTTTTTAGGACTGAGTACGAGTACCGATACTTTTTTTCAAGTACTCGCCGATACCGAATACCGATACTGTTTTTAAATGTGTCCCCAAATGCAGCCATGTCCCCCCACAAATGCAGCCATGTCCCCCCACAGATGCAGCCATGTCCCCCCATATGCAGCCATGTCCCCCCCCATATCCAGCCATGTCCCCCCATATCTAGCCATGTCCCCCCCCATGCAGCCATGTCCCCCCATATGCAGCCATGTCTCCCCCCATATGCAGCCATGTCTCCCCCCATATGCAGCCATGTCTCCCCCCATATCCCCCCCATGCAGCCATGTCCCCCCATATGCAGCCATGTCTCCCCCCCCCATATCCAGCCATGTCCCCCCATATGCAGCCATGTCTCCCCCCATATCCAGCCATGTCCCCCCATATGCAGCCATGTCTCCCCCCCCATATCCAGCCATGTCCCCCATATGCAGCCATGTCTCCCCCCATATCCAGCCATGTCCCCCATATGCAGCCATGTCTCCCCCCATATCCAGCCATGTCCCCCATATGCAGCCATTGTCTCCCCCCATATCCAGCCATGTCCCCCATATGCAGCCATGTCTCCCCCCATATCCAGCCATGTCCCCCTTACCTGCATCCCGCTGCCGCCGACTGGTTAATACGCGCAGGGAACATTACAGCTTTGAATAGCTGTAATGATTTGCACCGCTCTGCGTATAGACACTCCCCCTTGCTCGGGATTGGACAGTTCACCCGAGCAAGGGGGAGTGTCTATACGCGGCACGAATCATTACAGCTATTCAAATGAAAGCTGTTGTGTTACACGCGCGTATTAACCAGTCGGCGGCAGCGGTGATGCAGCGTAACGGCGGTGGGATGCGGCGTAACGGCGGCAGCGGGGGGGGGTTTATTCTATTTCGGTATCGGGGGTATTTGCGGGAGTACGAGTACTCCCGCAAATATTCAGAATCGGTCCCGATACTGATACTAGTATTGGTATTGGGACAACCCTACCAGAGATCTTTTAACAGTGCCTTGCCACCCATAATTTATTGATTCCTTCAGTTGCATTAACAGAAAGAAGGGCTCTAGGAATGCTCTTTTCATGCTGAGCTAATCAAAATGACCATAGCTGATCATAGTTGAATGTCAAATTGCTTTGTCATTTTCCATTTGAGAAGGTGATTAGCTACACCTGATTGAGTTTACAAATCATTTTTAGGAGGGGGTGATCCTTTTCTATACCCTCTGTATATTAATTCTCTTTTGCTTCTGACATACGTACATCTGTGAAACATTTCTGATGGATCTGGATTACAGCATTATGATAAGACTTAAGAAGCAGGGACCATTGAATTGTTTCCCTTTGCCAAGCATCATGTATTATTTCAATGTGACTGCATCCCAAACAAATTTGTGGGCAGTTTGTGTGTTACCTAATTAGGCGAATTACATTGTACCCTGTACAATTTTAGCCTTACATTAGAATCATGCAAAAAAGAGAGACAGAGACAGTGTTATTCTGCTCAAAGCCTTCTTTGTAAAGTTCTTGTCCTGAAGAGTATTGGTTTGTGTCTTGTTCGTGTCATTCTTCTCTCTTCGTTCAAGTCTATGGGAATGCAAAAGCAGCTGGAAACAGTCAAACTGCAGGTCTAATGCACCTGTCAGTAAATTTAGAATGACCTCAGAAGCATCTCAATTTAAAGAAAGTTGAATTTGCTTATCAACACATGGCCAAAGTCTGTCAGCACAGGCCCTAAGCCTGAGTAAGTGCTTAGAACTTGATAGCTCTGCTTCCTCTTGCCTGTAGTTCAGCCATAGCTCCCAACTGTCCCTGATTTTGAAGGACTGTCCCTGATTTACAACAAAGTCCCTCTTCCCTCCTCATTTGTCCCTTATTTTGGTTTGATATATATAGTTGTATATAAAATTCACTATTTATCTTTCAAAAAGTGTTTCCCAGAGCTAAACCTTTTGTCCAATTTATAAATTGTCACATATGTAAATTTAAAAAAACAGTATAAAGGTAGTGGTAAAAAAAAGATTTCGTGGATTTAACTGTTTTTTGTTTGTATAATTATTCTTTAAGATGTGTGTCCTATGCCTACATACCGTGTTTCCCCGAAAATAAGACACCGTCTTATATTTTTTTTCCCTCAAAAAATCACACTATGGCTTATTTTCGGGGGGTGTCTTATATGTCGAATTGTGGTGCCATTTTTACGGGCAAATGTTTGAATATCAGCCCTGCGCACAACCAAAGCCTTTGCTCTCCTGTCAGCAACCCATTCACTAATCATGTCTTCCAGCTCAGAAAATAAAGGTTGCCTACCTGAACCACACTTGCGCTTCTTGGAATTTCCTCTGTCCACCTGTAGACTGAGAGTGGAGCACAGTGGAGCTGGGGTGATCTCTTTGGGCTCAGTAGCAGCTTTTCCCCCTATCCCCTGGTGTTTGTGTGGGGTGAGAGAGGTGGTATAGAGCTTCTCCTCACTTCTTTACAGCTCTGAGCTCCGCACCAGTACAGTACTACCGTATCACGTGTTGTTTACCGCTCCGCGCCGCATACGACACGCCCATTGCTACGTCTTATTTTCGGGGGATTCGACACGCCATCGCTACGTCTTATTATCGGGGAGTCGACACGCCATCACTACGTCTTATTTTCGGAGGGGTGTCTTATATTTCGATCTTGCGTCGAAATCCCGCTACGGCTTATTTTCGGAGTACGTCTTATTTTCGGGGAAACACTGTAATTTTGCTTATGGGTGTCCCTTGTTCACATCTCAAAAAGTTGGGAGGTATTGCTTAGCTGTAACCTGCAGGCATGGACCCCAAAAGTTACTACTTACAGCAGGAACACACCATCACCTGGGCTGCTTGCCGTAAACAATAAGTTCATTTTTAGTAACATGTTACATGTTACACCCATATTTAGGGTATCATTTGTAACATGTTACCTAGTACCAGCTCCAGCACCCCCCAATCCCCCCCACCCAGCTGTCATATTTTTAAAACATAGCAGTTGTTGGGGGCTGTGAATGAATAAACTACAAGTCCCATCTTGCACTGTGGCAGATGGCTTGTAGTTCTCAATAAATTGCAAGGGCATCTATTCTCGTAGTGTATGATGATTGCAGGTTCAATACTCTGCAGGGTCTTGAGAAAGAAAATAATAATTGCACATTTTACCTGCAAAAATATGTGCATTTATTTATTTATTTTTATAAGGTGAACTTCGCTTTTAAGCTGGCCATATACTAAAAAAAATTTCAGCTCAAATGTTTTGTTTTAAGAATGTTCATTCAATGTTGTAAATAGTGGGGTCAAATCAACATTCATTTTTAACTGCAGTGACAAAAAATTTTGAAGGGGCAGGATGGAAAATCTTTCTCGAACAAATTAATTTCTAACCGCATATAGGGTTTTCATTTAGTAAAGTCCATTCATTCCACAATCAAAATGAAATTGTTAAGTACTTTACAATTACATTTGTCAAGTTATAGAAGGTAATGAGAATTTTCATATGGATGTTCTTACGAAAATCTACTATTATATGCCTTACTTTACATTCTGCAACCAGCATCATTGTTTAGAGTTACTGAACTGAGAATTCCATGTCTTATGCCGCATACACACAATCATTTTTCGGTCATTTAAAATGATCGTGTGTGGGCTTCACATAATTTTTCGGCTTCTGAAAAACAACAAAAATGTTTTTTGAACATGCTGCATTTTTTAATGATGTCGTTTTTCGGGTTGTAAAAAATGATCGTGTGTGGGCTAATATGACGTGAAAAACCCGCGCAGGCTCAGAAGCAAGTTATGAGACGGGAGCGCTCGTTCTGGTAAAACTACCGTTCGTAATGGAGTAAACACATTCATCACGCTGTAACAGACAGAAAAGCGTGAATCGTCTTTTACTAACACAAAATCAGCTTAAGCAGCTCCAAGGGTGGCGTCATCCGCATGGAACTTCCCCTTTATAGTGCCGTCGTACCCGTCAAATGTGTTGTACGTCACAGCGCTTTGCTAGAGCATTTTTTTTAAGCGATCGTGTGTGGGCAACGTCGTTTTAATGATGAAGTTGGAAAAAAACAATGTTTTCTCTAGATGCTGAAAAACGTAGGGCTAGATTCAGGTAGCAGTTACGGCGGCATATCTCCAGATACGCCGGCGTAATTTCAAATCTGCGCCGGCGTATCTTTACGCCGATTCTCCAAGGCAGATACGTCGAAAAAATAGGCTTCCTCCGCCGACGTAACTTGAATGCGGCGGCGTATAATTGTGTGCATTTTTACGCTGGCCGCTAGGGGCGCTTCCGTTGTTTTTGGCGTAGAATATGCAAATGACCTAGATACGCCGATCCACAAACGTACGTACACCCGGCGCAATTTTTTTACGCCGTTTACGTTAGGCTTTTTCGGCGTAAGGTTACTCCTGCTATTAGGAGGCGCAGCCAATGTTAAGTATGGACGTCGTTCACTGTTAAAAAAAAAGTATGGACGTCGTTCCCGCTTCAAATTTGAATTTTTTACGTAGTTTGCGTAAGTCGTTCGCGAATAGGGCTGGACGTAAGTTACATTCACGTCAAAACCAATACATTGTTGCGGCGTACTTGGGAGCAATGCACACTGGGATATGTACACGGACGGCGCCCCCCTTCCACATTTGAATTACGCGCGCTTACGCCGGCCCCATTTCCGCTACGCCGCCGCAACTTACGGAGCAAGTGCTTTGTGAATACTGCACTTGCTCCTGTAAGTTGCGGCGGCGTAGCGTAAATACGATACGCTGCGCCACCGTAACTATGTGCGCCCCGACCTGAATCTAGCCTGTAGTTTTTTTACAAGCCGAAAATTGATCGTGTGTATGCGGCATTAGGCCCGGTTCACAGCTGACATCCCAGCGCGACTTCGGCACAACTTGCATACGACTTCTTTAACAGAAGCCAATGCAAGTTGGACCAACAGTAGTGAAGGAACCATTTTATAAGCCGCAGCGACTTAAGTCGCTCCTTTTAGTCCCATTGCACTTAATGGGGGTGTGACTTCTGATGTGACATGTGCTCTCAAAGTCAGAGCGCATGTCACACCAGTGTGAACCGGGCCTTAATTGTAGGACCTTTCTTTAGTATCTCTGTGGGTCTTTCTTTAATTTGGCCCTCATGTAGCTGCCCATTCTACCCTTATTATAATTTTACACTGTACATCATGGGTGGAAGTAAAGAAAATTGCTCAATTTCACCATAAAGACAGTCAATGTTGAAGGTGGAATCCCTTTCGCAGCGCTGTTGTATTTTGCCGGCAGGGAGCCATTCCA
This sequence comes from Rana temporaria, assembly GCF_905171775.1. Classification (NCBI taxonomy): domain Eukaryota; kingdom Metazoa; phylum Chordata; class Amphibia; order Anura; family Ranidae; genus Rana; species Rana temporaria. The sequence continues at coordinate 386,897,187 of NC_053492.1, forward strand.
GCAAGCGGAACCCAATGATTAGTGTTATCGGCTATAGCTGGTGGCACTAATCCTTAGGGAAAAACCTGACAGGCTGTTTACAACCAGGGTGCCCATACATAGATCGAAAATTCAGATGGTCCCTGCTGTACCGGATTTTCGATTTATGTATGCTCAGCTTTACAGTTTTTGTGCTGTCTGAGTTTCTCCAAAAACAAAGCCAAACTGTAAAAGTGGAATCAAATTCTGTAATCAGTGCACAGTACGGTTTAGTTGGCAAAGTGCATTTTACCAGACTGTGTCTACATTTAGAAGCATTGTCAAAACTACAGTTCACCTGTCGATACAGCACTCAATTCTCTACAATGCAAATCTGTTATCAGGATTTTATGACAGCGAAAAACAAACTTTGCTTTCACAGCTGATGTCATCGCAAGAGGCACTGCAAGGGGGGAAGTGTAATTTCAGCTTCTAGTTCTTTTACTATGCTGACAAAGGAAACATATGTAGCTTTTAGAGGAAGTGATCTTTTTAGACGCGCTTAAATCCCCAGGAGATGTTGAGTATGCTCGAGTGTTGAATGTATTCTGTGATTGCACACTGCACTAGCAACATACACGCTTATGTGCAATGGTTTATTCAAAACATAACATCAAATTACACATTTTATTAAAAAAAGGTACAAATATATTTTATAAATTACTATATATAAATATTTATTATATTTGTGAATTACTATGGAACTATGGCATGCGTTATAAAATAAGCATTTCACTTTATACTGCTAAATTGAATAAATCTAATGCTACATTAATATATGTCAGTGTTTCTTAAAGTGGAGTTCCACCCTGTTTTACAAGTCCTCTGCATCCCCTGCTCCTGTACCCCCTTAAACACATTTGGCACATAAATATTTTTTTTTAAACTCACTGTGTTAAAGGCTCGTGAATTTTCTTTCCGCCGCGGCGCGAGGCTGAGCGCATCATTCCCCCCCGCCCCCTGGGAGATCAATGCCAGGATTCAATGCTGGTCCGTGGGATCGCGGGGCGGAAGCTAGCCGTAACAGAAGACGTTGTCTCGAGCGAGCAGGGGGGCAGGGGCGGAGACGGAGGCGGAGAGATGGTAAACGTCCCGCCCACCCCACTAATACACCATGCGCTTGAACTAAGGAATCTCGAGGGGGCGGGCAGAGGCAGAGAGATGGTAAATGTCCCGCCCACCCCACTAATACACAATGTGCTTGAACGAAGGAAACTCGAGGGGGCGGGCAGAGGCGGAGATTTGCTGGGAGGGGGCCCCTTGCAATAGCAACTAGTGCCAATAATTCTGCCATCAAATGCTGCCACTGTGCCCGTCCTATGCAGCCACTGTGCCCTACCTATGCAGCCACTGTGCCCGTCCTATGCAGCCACTGTGCCCGTCAAATGCATCCACTGTGCCAAACACTTTGCCCGTCAAATGCATCCACTGTGCCAAACACTGTGCCCGTCAAATATATCCACTGTGCCAAACGCTGTGCCCATCAGTTGATGGTGGCTTCACATGTGGACTCTCTGATCAGAAGTGCATTCTTTGATCAAAAGTGCGAGTTAAAAACCAGGATTTGGCTATCATTTGCTTCTGCTTGCAGATTTGTTTTTTCCCCTCTTTTTCTCTGACACTTTTAAAACAGCTTTTTTTTCTTTTTCCTTTCTGCTAATTAAGGGGAGGGTTTAATTGTTCACAGGTGTGTGTTTGTTCACAGGTCTTCACAGGTGAGTATTAAAGTGGCTGTACAAGCTCCCAGAGGAGCTGGCTCCCAGTTGATGGTGGCTTCACATGTGGACTCTCTGATCAGAAGTGCATTCTTTGATCAAAAGTGCGAGTTAAAAACCAGGAGTTTGAAACAGGAGGTAAGACAGGAGTCTTCATTATTTTTTTCAATCACTGATCCAGAACAAGCTTGCAGCTAATAAAGTTGGAACTCTTGCTATATAGATTCAGCGGTGCAGCAGACGTTCTCATCTTAGTCTGCTCACCCCAGGGATAGTGAGAGCAGGACGCTCTCAAACGAGTCGGCTCTCCCCAGGGATAGTGCAGCCAGGCAGGGTCCACCACACCCCCCTAGCCAATTGATCCAGGGTTGCACCGATCGCCGTTAAGGGGTCAGGAAGGAATTTTTTCCCCCGATCGCTGCAGATTGGCACAGCACGCCTGGGGTTTTTCGCCTTCCTCTGGACCAATCGGGGAGAGAAGACTCAACGAGTGACGGCTCACTTGGACAGTCTTCCACCCATCACGTCCGGCGTCTCGCGGCTCTTCCCGCATCCGCGCCAGACCAGGCCTCATTCGCGGCCGCCGCAATTAGGAAAGACTGATGACAATGTGACTGGCGACAATGGCTAATCTGCGATACTCTGCGCACTCTATTCGGGGTCTGAGACAATTCGCAACAGCATTACCAGCCGTCACCAAAAAGGCCTTAAAAATAGAGCAACTTTTGAGATTCGATCGACGATCGACCATCAAAAATTTTAACTATTTAACCCAGCTCGAGCACATATCATGTGCTTTGATCAACACAAGATCGGCAGTAAAACACCGATTAGAAATCCACGATTTCTTACTACAAAACGATCTAGACTGCCTCTTTATTACAGAAAGCTGGCTCTCAGACGACTGCAACACCATTCTCGGAGAATTGGTGCCAGAAAACTATCGCATTATAACGGAAAACAGAATAGGGCAAAGAGGAGGAGGCCTGGCGGTGATCCACAAGAATCGCATTACAATCACTAAGCCAGCCCTTCAAAATCCTCTTCCATTCATGGAAACCCTTACTCTTCAACTTCAAACTTCCCCCCAGGAGACTGTTCACATTCTCCTCTGCTATAGGCCACCTGGGCCAAAATCGCAGTTTTTGCCATCATTAACGGAGTTTATATCCACTTATACCCTTAACAGCAAACACCTTTTGCTGCTCGGGGACTTTAATCTGTGGGCCAACTCCGCACAGGATCCCATTGCGGACGCCTGCATTGATCACCTGGAGGGATTAGGGCTACAGCAACTTATATGCGGGCCAACACATGCTTCAGGTCACACACTCGACCTAATTTTCAGACAAAATCTGAAAATAAGCATTTTAGAAAATGAACCATTGCCATGGACAGACCACCATGCAATTAATTTCATAATCTCCAAAATTCCCCCAGTGATAAAAGCACCCAAGCCGGTGACAATACACTGGGCTAGATCTCAGAAGAAGCTCCATTCGGAACTCTTCAAATCTACCTTGGGAAACAGAATCAAAACAATCCATCCACATCAAACAGCCGCAGATACACTGGATGCCATAAACGCAGCCCTGCTACAGTCAGCCGATTTAGTAGCACCGAAACGCAAAGCCTGCATCCGAAAAAGAAAGTCCGGCTGGTTCAACAACCAGCTGTCGCTTCTGAAGCAAGAGCGCAGAAGGGCGGAAGCCGCCTGGAAAAGAAGTCCTGCAGAGGATAACCTCATCATCTACAAGGCAATAACAACACGATATCATAAAGAAATCTTCAAAGCCAAGAAACATCATTTTTCTATGGCGATTAACAGCGCCCTAAACCGCCCCCGCGAACTCTTCAAGATGGTCACCCAGACCATGAACCCAGGATGTCTTGAAGTCCCCAACTCAGACACCCAAGAGTTCTGCAATGAACTATCGGATTTCTTCATCAACAAAATTGAAAGAATCCGGGAAAGCATCATGCAAAACAATACCCCCCTCAACCCCACCGTCAATCAACCACAAAACACCCACAGAAACGCTCTACAATCAACAAAGTTCACTCTGGAACCGATCTCCATCGATACCACAAAAAATATCATTGGTGCTTTGCGGAACAGCACATCGCCCAATGATATCATCCCCACCAAACTGCTGAAGGAATGTGCCGACATCCTGGCACCACCCATCACACAGCTTATAAACCAGTCATTTAAGGAAGGCACAGTGCCATCCCTGTTGAAAGAGGGCACAATCCAGCCCATCTTGAAAAAACCTAACCTGGATCCCAAGGACCCAACTCACCGCCGTCCCATAACAGGCCTAAATGTTCTCTCCAAGATAATGGAGAAAGTAGTGGTACAACAGCTGCAACAGCATCTAGATACCCACAATCTACTGGATCCATTACAATCAGGCTTCCGTCCCGGACACGGGACAGAAACGGCCTTACTCAAAATATGGGACGATGCCCTCGAGGCCGCAGACGAAGGAGAATCTTGTCTCCTGATTCTGCTGGACCTAAGCGCAGCCTTTGACACGGTAGACCACAAACTGTTACTGATGCGACTAGCCAAGGTAGCAGAAGTCGCAGAAGGTGATTTACCATGGTTTTCTTCCTTTCTTGAAAACCGATCACAAACAGTTAAATTGGGTTGTTTCACGTCGGAAAAGCGCACGGTGTCATGTGGAGTCCCCCAAGGATCCCCCCTGTCACCGGTGCTTTTCAACATCTATCTTCGCCCTCTCTTTGATATTATCAGTAGCCAAGAACTACTCTATCACTCTTATGCAGACGATACGCAACTGTATTTTCGCATCTGCAACAAAAAGGATCATCATCTCAGTTTAGAGAAATGTCTCTCTTTGATAGAAAACTGGATGACTAAGAGTTATCTTAAACTCAACAGTTCAAAAACAGAACTCCTTATGTTTCACGCCAGCCGAAAGAGTCAACTGGCAACAACCTGGACACCCCCGCCCATTCTGGGCCAAATCATCACCCCTAGCTCCAAAGTCAAAAGTCTCGGGGTCATCTTCGACACCTTCATGACAATGGACGCACAAATAGGGTCAGTAGTCAGCGGAGCGCACCATCTGTTGCGCCTACTACGCAGACTTATTCCATTTATCCCCAAAGAAGACGTAGCAGTCGTGGTGGGAACAATCGTGAATTCCAGACTGGACTATGCAAATGCCCTTTACCTCGGACTCCCAAAGTACCAAATCTCTCGTCTGCAAGTCGTACAAAATACGGCCGCCAGACTTGTGACTGGGAAAAAAAAATGGGAATCAATCTCACCTTCGTTGAGAACCCTTCACTGGCTGCCAGTAAAAGACAGAATTGCATTTAAAGCACTCTGCCTGACACATAAGTGCATCCATGGGAAGGCTCCGCAATATCTTTGCGACAAGATAGAACCTCACAATTCGAATCGCGTTCTGCGATCCACCGACCAAAATCTGGTCAGGGTACCAAAAACCAAATACAAGTCCAAAGGAGAAAGAAGGTTTGCTTTTCAGGGTCCTAGACTATGGAACGCTTTACCAACCAGCATTCGGTTGGAGGAAAACCACCTGACTTTCAGAAGACGAATCAAAACTCTGCTCTTTTGATGTCATGAGACACGAACAACTAGCGCCCAGAAGCGATTCAGTTCGCATGCGCCGCGCTTTATAAGTTTTTCATTCATTCATTCATTCATTCATTCATCAAACTCATCCACTTTGCCCGTCAATCGCATCCGCTGCGCCCGTCGAGCGCATCCGCTGTGCCCGTTAATCACATCCGCTGTGCCCATCAAGTGCATCCGCTGTGCCCGTCAAGCGCATCCGCTGTGCCCGTCAAGCGCATCCTTACTGTGCCCGTCAAATGCATCCATGTGCTGGTGGCGATGCGATTTAGCGGGGATCGATGCAATGTGCTGGGGACAATGCAATGTGCTGGGGACAATACAATGCAATTTGGCGCGGGGGGCGATGCGGGCAATGCGATGGGGGTGATGCCATTTAGCGGGGCAATGCGATTTGCTGGGGCAAGGCGAGGCGATGCGATTTGGTGGGAACCCCTCATAATGAGCACAACAGGTGTACAAACCCAGGAACTCAGCACAGCACAGGGATGGTGGGAGCCCCCCATAATGAGCACAGCAGAAGTACAGCCCCAGGAACTCAGCACAGCACAGGGAGGTGGCAAGCCCTCATAATGAGCACAGCAGGTGTACAAACCCAGGAACTCAGCACAGCACAGGGATGGTGGGAGCCCCCCATAATGAGCACAGCAGAAGTACAGCCCCAGGAACTCAGCACAGCACAGGGAGGTGGCAAGCCCTCATAATGAGCACAGCAGGTGTACAAACCCAGGAACTCAGCACAACACAGGGATGGTGGGAGCCCCCCATAATGAGCACAGCAGAAGTACAGCCCCAGGAACTCAGCACAGCACAGGGGTGGTGGGAACCCCTCATAATGAGCACAGCAGGTGTTCAAACCCAGGAACTCAGCACAGCACAGGGATAGTGTGAGCCCCCCATAATGAGCACAGCACAGGGATGGTGGGAACCCCTCATAATGAGCACAGCATAAGTACAGCCCCAGGAACTCAGCACAGAACAGGGATGGTGGGAACCCTTCATGAGGGGTTCCCACCATCCCTGTTCTGTGCTGAATTCCTGGGGCTGTACTCTTGCTGTGCTCATTATGAGGGGTTCCCACAATCCCTGTGCTGTGCTGACTTCCTGGGTTTATACTTCTGCTGTGCTCATTATGAGGGGTTCTCACTATCCCTGTGCTGTGCTCATTATGAGGGGTTCCAACCATCCCTGTGCTGTGCTGAGTTCCTGGGTTTGTACTTCTGCTGTGCTCATTATGAAGGGTTCCCACCATCCCTGTGCTGTGCTCATGAGGGGTTCTCACCATCCCTGTGCTGACTTCCTGGGTTTGTACTTCTGCTGTGCTCATTATGAGGGGTTACCACCATCCCTGTGCTGTGCTCATTATGAGGGGTTCCCACCATCCCTGTGCTGTGCTCATTATGAGGGGTTCCCACCATGCCTGTGCTGTGCTGACTTCCTGGGTTTGTACTTCTGCTGTGCTCATTATGAGGGGTTCCCGCCATCCCTGTGCTGTGCTCATTATGAGGGGTTCCCACTATCCCTGTGCTGTGCTAAGTTCCTGGGTTTGTACTCCTGCTGTGCTCATTATGAGGGGTTTCCACCATCCCTACAGCCCCAGGAAGTCAGCACAGGGATGGTGGGAACCCCTCATAATGAGCACAGCAGATACGATTAGTCCTCTTTAAGCGTCCAGATTTTTAAATTCATCATAACGAATGTTGGTAATTGTTATGAAAAGTAAACGAATCTAACGAAAATTCGTATTTCGTACGAATCCGAATTGAGTTTCGGGCACAAAATAACGACTAATGCGAAACGGAACTAAACAAAATGAATTTATTGACAGTGCACATGTCTAGTATATGTATACACACCACATATATAACAAGATATATATATATATAATCTTGTTATGTAGATATATCTGCACAGGAACAAATTATTTTTATATATTTACTGGTTCCTGGAACGAGGAGGGGAGGAGAGGTTTGCATAGATAAGGGGCGGCAACTTCCTCTGACACTCCCGTTGCTATTGAAACCTGATCTGAAACCTATTACACTGCTTGTGCAGCACTGAGCATGTGCGAGATCTGCAAGGCTGAAATCCAGGAAGTCATACAGGCTGACTTCATGATGCCCACACTTAAGATGGCCCCAGTCAATTTCTATTTTATAAAGTTTCTAAATGCTCTAACAACCTAACAAAATGGACCTTAGTTTACAGACTAACTTTACTAGAATACATTAAGCTTGTGTATTACAGGGGTATTTATATTTAAAAAGTGAAATTGTGGCCGGAACTCCACTTCAAAATACATTTTTCACTAATGTTAATATGTACTCGTACTTTTCTATTTTTTATTGTACAATGGAGTCTGGATCCGCCAGGTGTCTGGAGCGACACCTGGCTCAGCCTCTCAGTGAGCTGCTGAGGGCCTGAGCCGTCTACCCCCTCCATAGCCCAGTTCTCCAATAAACGAGGAGGGGGCAGAGCAGAGAGCTGTAACTGATAGTCTGCAGCTCTCTGCTTGGGGATCCGTCAGAACCGACCTGTCAAAACTAAGTACCGCTGCCCGCCCACCCCCCAAAAATTACATGCCAAATGTGGCATGTCAGGGGGTCAGGAGTCCTTAAAGCAGAAGTTCCACTTTTGGGTGGAACACTGCTTTAAGCTGCCAAGGCAGTGTATGGGGTGGTACACATGGCCTGGTGATTCAGTCAGTAACACTGTCCCTGTTTTTAGGTTATCTCCACTCTGATTGGAGGAGCGACAGAGCCACCCTTGGACAAGAGCATGAGGAACTAGCAAATTTAGATGGTCTTGACTAACAAATTATATCTAAATAACTTTTTTCTTTAAACCTTTCAAGCTAATTTTTTTCTCCTTTTGTAACAGAATAAAATGGGCATCTTTGGTTATGCGGCTGGAGCTCTGTGCAGGCAGCCCATGTTATTTTATAGGGACACAGTGACTGTACATACACAGTCGCTTATCCTAATTTGACAGGCGTGCAAGGGGCAGGTGAGCAGTCCCGAACTCAATGTGCTTTTGGGGCTGCTCACCCAGTCCCTGCTTGCATGCAGCTACAGCCTCTGTACATGCCCCAGCGCCCATTTGAATGGGGCCTACAAGCCAATTATTGTTAGCACCCCAGTCAGTGTTTAATGGTTTGTCTGCCACTTTTGCCCCTTGGACTGTTGACCCCTTGGCACTGACCGCATGCAAATATGCAGCCTCTTGGTAGGTGGGCCTTGGTGCTGAACGGCCACATATTTGGGTTCATTAGTGCAAATGCAGCTGTGAGCACACATACTCTTAGCACAGTTAGAATAGAATTAGGACTTAGGGGACCCCAAGGACCCAAAAGACCAGGAGAGAGGGGGGAAAGACGACTATATTGGTACTGTATAGAAAGGTAAACTCAGAGAGTAGTAGGAGTTAAAAGATATATATCAATTTATTAACATGGTATCAAAAAGACAGACATAGTCATAAAAAACATCAAAACAATAATACAAAACAATGAACATGTTGCGGGACCAACCAGACAAATCACCGGGCTAAAGTAGTCCCCAAAGGGAGAGTCACGGTGAAAGAGGAGGTCGCGCAAGAGAGGATCTCGACTAGTTTCGCTACTGAGTCGCTTCGTCAGGAGAATTCTAAAAATGATACATAGTTGTTAGCACAAAGGGCTATATATACATATGAGTAAACATGCATAGGCCAATAAAGTGTCAACAAACAAGTATTGGAGTATCAAACATATATAAATAAACATTACTTAGGGGAACAAACGCTGTGTGGCTTACCTATGGAGAGAACCTCCTCTTTCACCGTGACTCTCCCTTTGGGGACTACTTTAGCCCGGCGATTTGTCTGGTTGGTCCTGCAACATTTTCATTGTTTTGTATTATTGTTTTGATGTTTTTTATGACTATGTCTGTCTTTTTGATACCATGTTAATAAATTGATATATATCTTTTAACTCCTACTACTCTCTGAGTTTACCTTTCTATACAGTACCGATATAGTCCTCTTGCTCCCCTTTCTCCTGGTCTTTTGGGTCCTTGGGGTCCCCTAAGTCTTAATTCTATTCTTACCGACTTTTAGGATGATGGTACTACTATTTCTTTATTGTTTATACTAAGAGGCTCTTATTTAAACAACATATTCTTAGCACAGTTACCGGGGGGGGGGGGGGGGGGGGGGGGGTTAACAGAAAGCTCACGATAACTGCTTGCAATCCGGAGCTTTCCGATCAAGTGACCGTCAATCATGGTGGTCACATGATTATAAACCCTGTGACGGCGCAAAGAGGTTAAATATGTTGGGGAAAAAAGAAAATGCAATGTCCATATCAACAGGTGAACATAAAAGGGGGAAAAAAAGCCAAAAAAAGGTAAAACGTAAAAACTATATTACAAATTATTCACTACTGCTTAACTATTCTACTAGTGAAAAGTCTTTACAGTCTATTTTATCTTCTAAATGCATGTGGGCCTTAAAGCGGAACTTCAGTGTTTTGTTCAGCTTTCCATCTATTAAGTATTCTGCCCGTGTTGTTTTAACTTTGGATAGTAAAACATGTTTTTTTTTTAGTAAATACCTTATACAGCCCACTTCCTGTTTTTTGTCTGGAAAAAGCCTCATGCACAGCTCTCTCTCACTCAAAAGAGGGCCAAGGAGAGCTGCAGAGCTGGAGGTGTGCCTCTGTGTAAATCCAGGAAGTGAATAGGCATCAGATTCAGCTGCCCACAGTTAAAATGATTGTAGCCAGACTCCGTGGAGGGAGATTTCTGCAGCATATTTGGCAAGTACAGAATCACAGTATATAAAAAAATAATATGCAAAGTGGTTGGAGGGAAGCTTCAGAATGGCAAAGATGTTTTTTTATTACAAATTATGTGAGCAGACTGCAGTTCCTCTTTAAAGCCTAACTCCAGTCAAATTGTTTATTTCGTTTTGGATAGAATGTGAAATGCTTAGAGCCTCCAGAAGGTTTTTATTACAGCCTTTTTCCCTATTTGGAAGATTTCCATTCACGTCAGGACAGGAAGTGAATGGAAATCTCTCCAAAGGATACCCATACAAACATTTGGTTGAACAGGGAACATTTTGAGCTTATGTATTATGATTGTTAAATTTTTCCTGTCTTGGAGAATCCTTTCGGTACCTGTTATTTTTTGTGCATGGGCATTAGTCTCTTATTCCATAAGAATAAAAAAATAGCTGAGATGGGCTTTAAGTTGAGCCCAGATTTGTTTATGTAGGTGAACCTTAGCTATACACTGTAAAACCAAACCTATGGCCTATTATAAATACTGTAAATTTTTGTTTTTAATAATGTAAGCAGAAAGGTGCCAGGCTAGTCATAGTAACCAATCAGGAGACATCCTTTTTTTAAGGGGGTTACAGTAAAACCTTGGTTTGAGAGTAACTTGTTTTGAAAGACAAGCAAAAGTTTTAAATACATTTTGACTTGATATACAAGCGATGTCTTGATATAAGAGTAGCGTCATGTCACAACTGAGTAGAAAAGAGAAGAGGGGCACCTCTAAGTGTAGCAATATGGTTACATTTAATGAAGGTACAACATTTAGAAACTCACATGATTGATTATTAAAACAGGCACATCTAAGTATGCAGGCATCTGGGGGAAAGCTGTCCACATAGACCATCCTCCACACCACCATTGATATTGTCCCTTCCACAAGCGGTTCAAGCCTCGCTTTCAGATCAATCTACTGCAGGGTAGTCTTCCCGGTCACGATTGCAGACTGACAGCGGTGAGGAGGACAGTCTATGTGGATCGCATTACCCCGGATCCATGCATACTTAGACGTGCCTCTTTTAATCATCAACCATGTGACTTGTTAAATGGTGTACCTTCATTAAATGTAACCATATTGCTACACTTAGAGGCCCTTGGGGAGGCTGCCATTTGGGGATGGACATTTTATGGTTACACAACTTATCACATTGTTATAATCTTTTTATATGGACTATAGACTGAAGGACTTATAAATAAATGGTTGTGGAACGAATCATTTGAGTTTCCATTATTTCTTATTGGAAAATTTGCTTTGATATACAAATGCTCTGGATTACAAGCATGCTTCTGCAACGAATTATGCTCGTAATCCAAGGTTTTACTGTATTTTTTATTTTGCAACAGAAAAAAATACAAGACAGTCTGCTATTACATGTGTGTAAAGTGCACATAGCAGTACCAAGCAGATAGCTTATAAAATGAGTCAATTGAACAGTCTGTACAGAACGTAAGTACCCCAGCTACAAACATACCAACATACACACACACACACACACACACCACATTCAAACCCACAGCTCATACGACCTTACAGCAGCAGTATAAATCCAGGAACCCCCAAGATATTGTTTCATATAAAGCAATACCTGAACATTTATTTTGATGTTATGCCAAGCAGAGGTATTGGGTTACAGTAGTAGAAGACTCACTGGGAAAGCTGTGAGGAGAGGACATCACTCCAAAAATTCTTTGAGACATCTAGCCACGGTTGCCATATTTTGGTGTTTTTTTTTAGAGCATGCCCTGCTCTTATATATCAATTTTAATTTGGGTGAGGTTTCCATGAACAATGCGGAAGAAAGCGTGGGCCGAAAGGGGGCCCACGTCCTTCCAGTGTAGTAGAATGGTTTTACGTGCATAAAATAACAGTATACGTAACAGAGTCCTGGCATGTGTGCAAGGAAAATGGTCATTAAGAATTCCTAAAAGTCCAACTTCTGGAGTGTGGGGTATCGGTAGGTGCAGTTTGTGATAAAAAAAAATAAAACAAGTCCCTCCAAAAGGTTGAAAGTCCAGAGCATGTCCAGAACATGTGAAAAAAACAGCAGCAATCGTATTACATCGAGCACATGCAATATTTCGGCCCAGACCTATCCTAACTGGCGTGTAGTGTAGATGGTGTATAAACGTAAAACGTACCAGAAGGTCAGCAGCGCTAATTTAATCTTGAAAGGATATCTCGGTTGCCTCCTCCCAGTCTATAGAAAGCTCAGGCATAGACAACAGCCATTTGCAATGAGGCGACCATAAAATTAAATCTTTTAAAAGGAAATCTTGGCAATTTCTGGGAATGACAAGAGGGTCCTCAATAGATGACTCCATGAGCTCTATGGTCAACGACCCAAACTGCCCCCGAATGGCGTTCCGAAATGAAAGATATTTGAATAAAAATGTGTTGTCCAGGCCATATTTAAGTCTGATTGCTTCAAAAGATAGTAGGGTATTCTCCTCAACTATATAGAAGAGGTGTGTAATTCCAAATCGGGCCCACCATATTGAGTGCGGGTAACTAAACTGCTCAGGGAGATTTGGATTCCACCACAGGGGAGTCTGGCGAGACACCCAGAGAGGACTGTGTCAATGTTTTCCCCCCTCCCTCCAGGCCATAAAACCAACCTCAACAGGGGAAAATCTTGAGCCTCCCGCCCCCTCCTTGATCTATGCAGTTCATCCCTTAGAGGGGTAGAAGGTTTGAAGAGGGTCAATAGGAGGGCTGTGGCCAGAGTTTGGGAATCAGAGTGCAGCCAGAAAATAATGCCTTCCCAGCAAGTTCGGGCAGGCCAGGCCACCCACGGCCTAATCAGGAGACATGCTAGTGCTGATGTCATGCCGATGTACGATTCCGGTCAGTCAGCAGCTTTTTATGTAAGATATTTGTGCTTTAACTTATGGTTTTATATTATTGTGCATCTCACATTAAAATACTACACTATTAGAGTACTATTTCGGCTCCCAGCGAGCTTCATTTATCCTAGTTCAACACTACTAAGAAGTGCCTTTGGACGTGGATTTTGGATGATTTGCTTTATGCTTGCTGTGGGTGTCTGATTTAAAGATACAAGTTTATATGCTGTTGTAATGGAAGCCAACGGCTCTGGTGAGTGTTTACTTCACAGGGAGGTGGTGGCTGCCCTCTGAACACTTTGGATAAGATATACTCAATTTAGAAGTTGTTGAATCTCCTCTACATCACTTCTTCACAAGACTTGATTTCTGGATTGAGAGTCTTCTTTTTTTTTAATTCATAATTTTTATCAACACCCATTTTAAATGTACAACACTTAAAACAAAACAAATAATTACATTCTCAGAATTTAAATAATATAATACAAAAATACATAAGAAGGAAAGAAAAGGATAAAAAGTAAGGGGTGCAATACAACTACATCATCTATCATCCTGCTATTGGGTTATCCCCTTACTTATAGTAACATTAATATATATATATATATATATATATATATAAAAGATTGCGTTTCACATATATGAATGGTCATCCCTAAAAAAACACGGCAAAGGACCCGTTAAGCAGCCTTAATGGCCTTAGACCATTACCATATATAAAACATAGCGCAGCCTATATCTACACTGAAAAAACAATTGACTCATACTTATACTTATCCTTCCCCACTTTTTCTGTAGTTTAAAAAGGATCTATGCACTCCTGAGGTTCCATCTGATGCTAAAATAAAGGGTATCATGCCTGGCATTCTTATCCACTGATCCCATGTTTTATGCCAATTTTTTACCGACCCCTATTCCGGCAACTGCGCCATTCTTTTAATAGTGTCGTTACCTGTGAGTGCCATTCCTCGTATGTTGGAACGTTCGAGGATATCTATTTTTGTGCAATTAACTTTCGTGTTATACATGTCCTAGGTGCTGTTACAGTTGTGTGAAAAAGTATTTGCCCTTTTTGTTTTGTTTTTTGCATATTTGTCACACTTAAATGATCCTCAAACAAATTGTATTATTACACAAGGATAACTAAATAAGTAAATACAAAATGCAGTTTAATTTTTAATTATTATTATTATTAAGGCAAAAAAGATGTCCAAACCTGCCTGACTTTATGTGAAAAAGTAATTGCCCCCTAAACCTAATAACTGGTTGTGCCACCCTTGGCGGCAATCAAGCATTTGCAATAACTGGCAATGAGTCTTTCACATTGCTGTGGGGCAATTTTGGCCCACTCTTCAATGCAGAATTGTTTTAATTCAACCACGCTGGAGTGTTTTCCAGCATGAACAGCCTGTGTAAGGTCATAGTACAGCATCTCAATTGGATTTAAGTCCGGGCTTTGATTAGGCCACTCCATCAATTAGGGTAAGTCCTCCAGGTCCTGAAGCTGCAAAGCAGCCCCAGACCATCGTGCTACCACCAACATGTCTGACTGTTGGTATGATGTTCTTGTTATGAAATGCTCTATTCGTTTTATGCCAGATGTAATGGGACACACACCTTCCAAAAAGTTAAATTCTTGTATCATTAGTCCACAGACTATTTGCCTAAGTCTTGGGGATAATCAAGATGTTTTTGGTAAATGTGTTCTTTTTGGTCAGCAGTGGCTTTGGCCTTGGAACTCTCCCATGGATGCCATTTTTGCACAGTCTCTTTCTTGTTGTTGAATCATGAACACTGATCTTACCTGAGGTAAGTGAGGCTTGCAGTTCTTTAGATATTGTTCTGGGTTTATTTTATGCCCTCCTGGGTGAGTCTTCGTTATGCTTTTTAAAGTAATTTTTGTAAGCCCGCCACTCCTGGGAGGGTTCACCACGGTTCCAAATTATCTCCATTTGTGGATAATGGCTCTCCCTGAGGCTCACTGAGAGTTTCAAAGCCTTCCTAGACCCATACATGTACATTACTTTGTTTCTAATCTGTTCTTGAATTTGTTTAGCATGTGGCATGATGTGTGGCTTTTTGTTACTGTTAGCGTACTTCACTTTGACAGACAGTTTCTATTTATGCAATTTCTTGATTTAAGAGGTCTGGCAGTAATCAGGCCAGGGTGTGGCAAGTGAAATTTAACTCAGCTTTCCCAAAAAGTTTTGGTTAATCACAGTTCATTCATGATTCAGCATGGGAGGGGGTAATTACTTTTTCACATAGGGCCAGGCAGGTTTGAACAGCTTTTTCCCCTTAATAAATTAAATAATTTAAAAACAACATCATGATTATCTTTGTGTAATATAATTTTTTTGGATGATATGAATCATTTAAGTGTGAGAAATATACAAAAAAAAATAATTTAATCGTGAAGGGTAAATACTTTCACAAAACTGTATATACATTTATATTCATAGGCAGCCAAATAAACTTATTTTAGGATCCATTTGTATTTGATATACCCCATTAACCACTTAAGCCCCGGACCATTTTGTTGCTAAAAGGACCAGGCCACTTTTTGCGATTCAGCACTGCGTCGATTTAACTGACAATTGCGCGGTCGTGCGACGTGGCTCCCAAACAAAATTGGCATCCTTTTTTCCCCATAAATAGAGCTTTCTTTTGGTGGTATTTGATCACCTCTGCGGTTTTTAGTTTTTGCGCTATAAACAAAAATAGAGCGACAATTTAAAAAAAAAAAAAAAAAAAAAAAAGAATATCGTTTACTTTTTGCTATAATAAATATCCCCCAAAAATATATAAAAAAACTTTTTTTTCCTCAGTTTAGGCTGCTACGTATTCTACATATTTTTCGTAAAAAAAAAAAAAAAAAAAAAAAATCGCAATAAGCGTTTGATTGGTTTGCGCAAAAGTTATAGCGTTTACAAAAAATAGGGGATAGTTTTATGGCATTTTTATTAATATTTTTTTTTACTAGTAATGGCGGCAATCAGCGATTTTTAATCGGTACTGCGACATTATGGTGGACATTTCGGACACATTTTTGGGACCATTGGCATTTTTATAGCGATAGTGCTATAAAAATGCCACTGTCAGGGAAGGGGTTAACACTAGGGGGCGAGGAAGGGGTTAAGTATGTCCCCTGGGTGTGTCTAACTGAAGGGGGGTGGGGGGGTGGACTGTCTTCGGGAAATGACTGAACGCTGTTCATACATTGTATGAACAGACTGTCAGGCATTTCTCCCCCTGACAGGACTGGGAGCGGTGTGTTCTCGCTCTGTAACGAGCGATCGTGGGTGCCCGGCGGTGATCGCGCCCGCAGGGCATGCGCGTCGGCGTCAGGGGCGAGCTGCTCGGCGAGATAACGTATAGCTACGTGATCTCGCCCAGCAGAGCCGACCTGCCACCGTAAAACTTTGGCAGCTGGTCAGCAAGCAGTTAATAAATCATTAGATAAAAAAAACTCTTATAATCAGTGGGGTAGATTCACAAAGGAGATACGCAGTCGTATCTCTGAGTCTGGCCGGTCGTATCTATGCGCCTAATTCATAGAATCAGTTACGCATAGATTTCTATTAGATCCGACCAGTGTAAGTCTCTTACGCCGTCGGATCTTAACTGCATATTTACGCTAGCCGCTAGAGGCGTGTACGCCGATTTACGCCTAGAATATGTAAATCAGCTAGATACGCAAATTCACGAACGTACGCCTGGCGCAGTACAGTTACGCCGTTTACGTTAGGCTTTTCCCGGCGTAAAGTTACCCCTGCTATATGAGGAGTACCAATGTTAAGTATGGCCGTCGTTCCCGCGACTAAATTTGAAAAATTTACGTCGTTTGCGTAAGTCGTCCGTGAATGGGGCTGGACGTCATTTACGTTCACGTCGAAACCAATGACCTCCTTGCGGCGTACTTTGGAGCAATGCACACTGGGAAATTCCACGGACGGTGCATTCGCTGTTCATGAAAAACATCAATCACGTCGGGTCAGGGTTAATTTACATAACACACTCCCACCTCTTCACAATTTGAATTAGGCGGGCTTATGCCGGCCTATTTCCGCTACGCCGCCGCAACTTTTTTTTTGAGAATATGGCACTTGCCTGTAAAAGTTGCGGAGGCGCAACGTAAATAGGATACGTTACGCCCGCACAAACATATGCCATTCTACGTGAATCTACCCCAGTGTTTCCACACAAATCCACCACAGTGATTGTTTGTCCTCAAAAGGAGTGCACACCACCAGTAAAAATGCGTGCTTACCTCCCAGATGAGTTAAAACTCATAATACTTTTATGGAATATGAATTCTAGGGGGATAAAATAAATAAATAAATAAAATAGATCCCAGGTTTTAGGTAGCTTTTAAAAAAAAAAAAAAAAAAAAAAAAAAAAAGACACACCACATAGTACATTTCTGAAACACATAATGACAATGTAGAAGAGGCTTTAATGGAGAAAAATTGCAGAAGCTGGAATAAAGACATTTGCCGGTCAAATTTGATGTTTATTCGTATAAAATTCAGTGACAAAACACTTAAAATTTGCATTATTTACAGCAATATTGCACAAGAAAAGTGGCAATTACCCTGTCAAAATTAATCAGTGCAAAACACAAGAAAGCCAGGGACAATTGCATTACATGTAAATGCTACATATATGCTGGGTCCTAAGAAAAGACATTAGTGATTAAAACGAGGCTCTCTCTCAAAACATGGGACCAAAACAAAGTAGTGACAGAGAGAAACCATTTACATACAAACTTGAAAGGAATCGCCCACTTGTATTTGAGAAGCTCAACAAATCCTTAGATTTCTCTAATATATTAGGGAGTCTGTGCCCCATTAGAAATTTGATTTTTGGTTGTGGAAAGCCATTTTCTCTAGGCCAGTATCAAAGATAGAACTGGAACATGTTGCAGGTAGTTTGACAGAATCAAGATCCCCTTCGCTCTGAAATTCTATTACAACAAATTTCGTAAGAAATCTTGACAAGTGGAAATTTGTATATAGTTTGGTGTAACATTAAAAAAAAAATTCTGGCTTCATTCCAGCATGTAGACTGTAAGAGGAAATCAAGGTACAAGTCAGTATAAGTTAACCAGTATGACCATGACACCGATCTTTGTCTATACTACATGTACAGGCTTAAAATTTTGTAAATTGGAAGTGCTGCAACATTAAGCAAATGTCATCTTTGATATGTACATTGAAAGGATTCTTTTTAATGCAGACCAAAAAACAAAACCTGCAATCTGACCCCATTGCTTCAGAAAAAAAATAAAAAAAGAATTTACACGCACAAAACTTCTCCGGGTACGTCATTTGCTCTGCATGGATTGTAGCAAATGGAACCCAATGCATGCATTCCAGAGCTTTCTATTCTACATAACCGATAGCCAAGCAGGAAAGTCGACCCTGCTTTAAATCACATGATCAGCTTCAGTGTTGAACTGAAACAATTGTGCAGTAAGAAAAAAAAAAAAAAGTCTTAGGAGGCCATTTCTAAAAACAATGGAGTAAGGCTAGAGTTCCACTATTGCAACCCAAAAGCCGTGCGATTTTTGCCACAATTTTGATGCCACTTGAAGCAATGCCTGTGTATCTTGAGGTCTGTGGACCTCAAGTTGCATCAAAGTGGGACCAAAGTAGTGCAGGGACTACTTTGAAGTCACACAGATATGAACAGTACCCATTCAAAATCATGGGGTACGACTTGCAATCCCAAGTCACACTAGTGGAAACCGAGCCTAAAAAAGAAAAGAAAAAACAAAGTGAACGTGTTGCCGGTATTGACTAATGCGAATGATCCCTGGCAAAATTAACCAAAGAGTCGAACAGGCAATTAGTATTTTTCAGAAAGACATCAATCATTGTAGATTACATATTTCTTATATTTTGGAGGTCAGGATGTGGGGTGGTGCATTGGGGTATAGGTCCATTGTAAGTTGGCCAGCACTGCTTATCAGTAATTTTTTTTAAATTTCCATTTCTAATAGTGCTATCAATGTTCAAATGGGTTACATTATTACATTGTGGGTAGTGTATTACAAAATGCTAGGTGTAGAAATACAATCTATTCAGCAAGTCAAAAGTGCTGTAAAAGGCTATAACACTGGCGAGATCTGTACTAAACAAATCTGTCCACAGTACACACCCTTGGTAGTCTGAAGACACAGTGAAGATTCACAACACAGCAACAATAACGAGGGGGGGGGGGGGGGGAGCATATTCTGTCACGTAATGGGTTCAGTATGTTAAGGGAAAAAAAAAAAAAAAAAAAAAGTGAAAATGGGAGTAAAAAAGAAGAAAAAAAAAAAGAAAAAAGCATAATGTTGGCGTTCTAACAAAAGCACAAAAGCAGGAAATGTCAACGTAAAATATATATTATAATTAAAAGTGCAAAAATACTAAAGTAGTCAGTTTGGATTGAACACCGATTCAGTCCGATAAAAAAAAAAAGTGACTTGGAGTGCAGGAGATGAAAAAAATTAAAAAAATAAAGTCAAAACCTTGAGGAGTAATACTGAATTCAGGACCTGAATGGTTTCTTATATCATTTTTAAAGGTTTTACGTTTGGGAGCTTTGCATATTATCTCTAGAATATTAGAAAATCCAGGACCAATATAAACAATTTAAATCTAGGTTTAATACTAGAAATAAACCGTATACTAGGGAATAAAAATATCATAAAAAGTGCATTTGACAGAAATGAAATATGAAAAAGAAAGCATAAAGAAGACAAACTAAATGTAACAGAAAGCCAGTGGTATGTCATAAGCAGTGCAACACATTCACAGTACAGCCTAATCTCGCCCAATAAAGAGACCACAAGTTTAAAAAAAAAAAAAAAAAAAAAAAAACACCACCCCCCCCCCCCCACACACACACACACACACACACACACACACACACACACACACACTATACATATTCCTTATTGTAAAATTAAATAACAAATGACATAAATATACAACTCGTACAAGATCTCAAAATAAAGCAAACTATAGTACAGGCAATCTACAGTATGTACAATCCACTTTACTAATAACCTGTCCTGGCAGAATGGCAAGTAATGATACCTTCTGAAACAATAAGGGGGGGTGGGGGGGTTTATATGTTCATAACGGATACAATTCATTATTTAAGGTCCAACAAAGGGGATTGACTTCACGTTTTAAAATGTCAGTGAATACACGAGGATGGCATCTTTGCCTCTACATAGTGTTTTACCCACTATCCTTGTTTGCTGAACTCTTTTGTGACGTTTTCAGCACTTTGGAATTTGACGAAACAAGAACGTCAATCCAAACTGGGGTGGGATTTAAAAAAAAAAAAAAAAAAAAAAAAACACACCCATGGCTTATTAAAAATGACCCCTACTTAGAATGACAATTTGGAGGCCCAATTCGAGGGAATCGGGGGTGTTTTTTTCCTGCTCAGGGAAATGCAAAGAACCCAAGGTAAAGCCTACAGGGGAGATAAACGGAACAAAAATGTATGGGTGGGGATCCCACTATGAAAGACGGCCTACAATGTAGGACCCATCACAGGGCATTCTTACAGTATAAATTGGGAGTTTTCCAATAACATTTATCTTTATATGAAAGTTCACCACTTTCTTAAAGATAAACAGATTGAGCTCTCTTGTTCTCCATAGTTGGCAAGTTGGAGTCCACCAATAAACAGGTTTGGTTTTCCTTTAAAACCCTAAAGTGCAACCGGATAAAAGTATTTGTACTTTTAGCTAGAGAAGCTCAGATGCATAGAACACAGGTTAAGACATTGTGCATACAATGATGCAGTAGTCACAAGTAGTACCAAGATGATGATAAACATCTAGTAGCACCGAACAATCCTCTACATTTTATTCTGCACTACATCTGGTCACTTTACAAGGAAGACTGCTATGGGAGGCACAAACATCAGTGTGTACCTTTTCCATTCACCAGTTAATAACGGTTCCAAAAAAGGTACTGCAAGATATCGATAGACCTGGCCAGTGAGTGATAAGGATTGAATTCAGAGCATGCCTCTGACACTGGATTTATCACCAGACAAAGACACAAATTCCATAGAAAAATCAAACCTGAGTTTTTGACAGGGGTGTTAAATGAACAGCATGATGCTTCAAGTATTGAGTTTAGTGATCACAATTAACCTATAAAATTTAATTTGCTGTATATTCATGGGAAGCATCCATAATGATGGAATTTGTGTTGCATCATCTTGGCTGGTCAAACACCCCGATACAAAACATTTAACTATTGAGCCAATAGGCTGCTTGGCACATCTTGCATAAGGCACTAAGAAATGTGGAAAAAATTAAAAATGTATAGCGCTATAGTTTTGTGGTGCTTTACATATACATACATATCTCATTACCTTTAATAAAGATGGCACATTACACCATGCTTTAATTAAGCACTTCATACAAGTCTTTGGTTAGTATTCTTTAAAAGGCACATCTTAAAAATGTTACTAATGCAATAGACTGGGGGGGGGATTGCATTTTTGGTGACAAGGCATCTGAAAAACATCCATATTTCACCTCTGTTGAAACAAGAATTCGCATAAGTGATGGCTTAAAGCGGTATTAAACTCAAAACCCAAAATGTAATATAATCGCAGTTTACCAATTAGATGTGGCGGCTGCATTCGTTTTCTTTCTTTAAGGCTTTCCCCATGCGATATGGCCAGTAACACCTCCTGTATTAGAGTGCCCCCACTCTGAATAAACAAAGGGGGCACCTTTGGACAGCAGAATTGCCGGTCTGAGGTAAGGGGAGTGTTAGATGTACTAGCAGACTTCAATATACTAATTGAAGCCAAACACTTTATAAAGCAGTTACAGCAACAGTTTCTCTTTTGGGATAAAGGTTTTGGATAGATAAAGCCGACCATTGTAAGCACCCCTGTCATTGGTAAATGGTTTGTTTCATCCCTTTAACTAAAAAAACGGGTCTGAAAAGACAGCTTGGAGCTTACCGACCAGATCACCAGGTGATTATATATATATATATATATATATATATATATATATATATATATATATATATATATATATATATATATATATATATATATATATATATATATATATATATATATATATATATATATAAAGCCTAAAAAGAAACACGAATGCAGCAATCACATTGAAGAATTGCCAAGCTGCAATATAATAAAAAACAAGCAAAAACAAAATAAAATTGTGGGTTTAATACCGCTTTAAATTTCCTAATACAATGTAGAATTGGACACCATCTTTGGTAGAAACAAAATAAATAAAAAAAGGCACATTGATAAGCGAATTAAATCTACTAAAACACAAATCTACTCATATTCCTAGATTTCTACAAGCCAACTGTATCCATTAAGGCTGTTCTTCAAAACCGCAAGACTGCTTTACAAATACGTCCAGTATAATTGGGCATAAAACTATTCTTTCCAATCGAATGGGATGGGCTACAAGTTCAATGAAATATACAAAAATGCATGAAACATTGACACTGGCAAGAGGGAGGTCCTTAGGCTTTGATTTTCCAAACGCAATTTACGGTATACAAAATACAAGTCTTAGCTGTCACAAAGTGACCCATGGCACTTCTCTTGCCATCACATCTTGTAGTAAATGTCCAGTATCTATTACTTGCTCTCCCTTGGCACAGCTCTCTAGCAAGAGATAGCAGCTGTGAAAACTCAGCTGGAATCAGACTTTTGAAGGTAAAGTCTGTTCTTTTACAGCATGATATGACATTCTTCAAGATTAATCAAAACACAATACATAGTTACAGACAATGGGTAAAAGGGAATTGGCATTTAATAAAGTAAAGTGGATTTTAGAGAGCGTCACAGGTGCCATCTAGCAGGACAACTGACAAAGGGAGCAATAAAGAGCTTACCAAAGCCTTTATGCACAGTTATGACGACCTTAGACTTTTCAAATCTCTGCCGGTTCAGCAAGTACCGGCCAAGATTGAAACCATCAGTGGGCAAGCGAAATGTACTAAAGTTGAGCGATCAACTTGGGTACAACCAGCCTGTTAGATTTTGCATGCAATTATTGCTAGTGGCCATTATAGCCACTAGCAGTAATCACTGTTCTCCCAGCAGGGACAGCTCAATCTGACCCCCATGTCGGGAGAACACAATGGTACCGCGGGTGGAAATGATTTTCACTTTCATGCAACCAAAACGCACTCCATCAAGGGCCGGCTTTAAAAATGGCATAGCAAGAGGAGTGTGGCAAGGTGTCTAAATACAGACAGCATGGGGACTGCAACTAATGTTTATTATGCATTATATGCAGTTCGAGAACCTATGTCAAAATCCTACAAAGCTTTACAAATACAACAGAACCCCTTCCTAATAGAACAAATAAGCTCATGGAAGATGCATTTGAAAATAAGAAAACAGCCAGTCTAATGGTCACTGGCACAAACATGAGTTTTGGGAACAATGAGAAATCCAGGTTAAAAGAAACCTGTAAATTGCAACTGTCTTCTCTTTCAACATCCTAGATGTACAGTCATCATGCTCATCAAACACTTTCTTACCGACCCATAAATAAACACATTGGTCACCTGCCACATCTTGCAGGTCACTGAATGCAAAGACAGCCAGCTCATATTTTCAAAGGGAGGTCAGCAATGGCAGCCTACATGTTTTGTGTAGCACAGGGCTACTACAAAAAGGTTGTGCTTGTGAAAGACACATCACTTTACGAACATGCTGGTGTAACATTCTGCCAGAAACCATAAAGAAGTAGTGTGTGTGTGTAAATTTTATATATATATATATATATATATATATATATATATATATATATATATATATATATATATATATATATATATATATATATATATATATATATATATATATATATATATATATATATATATATATATATTACACACACACACACACACACACAATCGTGGGAAGTACACAGTCTCCAAGAGTTTGTTGGGAAAAGTGGACAGAACTATGTCCTGTAGTACCAGATTTTGCTTGTCAATTTATACTTTAGGTACTGACCCTTGCTCTGACAGGTTTATGCTGCAAGTCATGGAGGCGATAGTGTAAAGGAATGTTTCTTTATAGATAGAAAAAATGATATTCATAAAAAAAAAAGTTATTTTAAAAAGGGATAACAAAATGGTATAAAGAACCACCAAATCTAAATGATAATCTCATTATATAAAAGAGTTGCTATGAATCTACTCTAAAGGGTCTCATGTCCTTAATATAACCTGAGTGGATTGAGGTTATATGCACACCAGTATTTGGTTTGACATTGTTGCATACATTAAGTCAGTTTGGTTACCATAACAAAGTAATAAAGTAATTTACCTTTGGGGGGGTAGAGAGCTCTTTTATATGTGAATGTATTATTTAAATAGTGGTCCTTGATGGCCATTTCAAAAGCTGCTGGTCCCATGAACATAGCCAAGAGCCCTGTCCAACGCTACAGGGCATTGTCTAAATACATACTTTTCTATGTAAAATTAAGATGGAACTACAGCACTGGATCAAAATGTGTTTTGCACTAAAACCGCAAGTTATGTAAAACGATGCAATTTAGCAGGGTGGTGCATATACAGGGGGGGGGGGGGGAGTGACGTTTTGGGAAAGCTAGGCATATTCCTTCAGAAGACTGGGCAATGTCCAGATCCAGAGTCGATAAAAGGCATCCATCCCAAAAGCAACAGGACTGTTCTGTCTCCAGACAAGTTCTGACAACATAGAATTGAATAACTGGAAGATCACAAGCACCAAATCTGGCACTTTAATTGTCTGTCCTGAAAACACAGAAAATGTCTGTGCCATCATGCCACCATCTCACATTAGTCTTTGTACAAGGTAAGGCAGCTGTGTCAATCCAAAGGCTCAGTTATCAAAATATCCACAGGTCTTTGGAGTTGGATGCATATTTCAGTAGATATTTTTTTCTTATATACATAAAATATAACATTTATATAGGTTATAAAAACGTCATAAAAAGCCATCCTATTTGCAGGTCTTAGTCTCTTTCACCTATTTCTAGGTGTACCTGCAGAGTCCAAATGGCTCTACGTAGCCTCATCTTTCTAGGATGAAGATAGGAGTTGCATAGAACACCATTATGTGCCAAAGGCTGTGTGCTGGAATCCTTCATTTAGGCAGAAGTTCATTTGTTCTTCATAGCACAAAGCTACAAGTCATTGCATTCTCCAGATAAGTCGAATTATATAACGTAGCACACGCAAGATAATAACTTGGTCGTTCTCCACACCCCTGTGCCGATTATTCAAAAGAACCTAAAGTAAAAGAAAGTTAAAATGTGAATGAGTGACTTCAACATTAGAAAACACTTCTACCATCTTCCCTCTCCCCTCCGACACTCTAGAACGGTTATTCTCTCCCCTTTTTCAAAATATTTTCTCTAAAAAAAAAAAAAAAGAAGTTTTTCGGTGTGGTTGACATCGTGGGTATTTCTCACTAGCCGATACCTCAAGATGTATGTTGATAGGATTCATTGAAGTTCCACACTCAATGGTAGTTCCAATTGGGAAATAAACCTGTATGGTGCTAGTGACCAATTTCTTTTGCAGCACAATTTTCTGTTCTGCCGAGGATTGTTCTTCTTGGCCTAGATGTACCCATTCATATTATGTTGCATACAAAAAAAAAAAAAAAGGGGGGGGGGGAAACCCATTTATTAGGTTTACTGCCATGCAGAGCACTATGGGAGGGCAAAGTACAGCTTCACATAAACATACTATCAGCGTTTAACCAATGACTCACCAAGTAGTGAATCAAAGATTCATTGCACAGGCCTTGTGCTTACAAATTCAAGATAAATCAGCAACAGCTTTATTGTCTTTTCACCGAGACAATGAGATTAAAATTACATTCTTCCAAGCCATGTGCAGGCCTCTTAGAAATCCTATTAACTGATAAAGGTATAAAAATGAATTATTTTCTGTACTTTAGTCAAGAAGTATTCAAAACTTGCACAAAATTACTGTTTTGTATACATTCTTTTCATATGGCATTTGTCGACTAGAAATTACATTGACAATATACCTGCATTGCATCATGGGATGTGTTGTCCATTAAAAATCGAAATGCTACTTGAAAAGATTTGAGGACCCAGGGCACAGCAAATGCACAGATGTGCCCTGGTAATCACACTTGCAGGCACCAGATGGCAACCACTAGCACAAACCAAGGTTTGGGAGCTCATGACGTGTGAAAATCAATGTTTCCCTATTTGAACTGTCCTAAACGAATCCGACTTTGAAAATGCTCCCTGCACTACTTTGGTCCAACTTTGATCCTACTTCAGCCCATTGAGTATCATTGAAGTCAGATCAAATTTGAAATGCTGTCTTGCATGCTCCGACTTTGGCATGCGACTTGTGCTCCGATGATCTTCAGGGGGAACTCCACAACAAATTCCAAATAAAAATCCGGCATGGCCCTTGGGTCTGGTATGGATTTTAAGGAGAACCCCATACGCCGGAAAAAACGGGCGACCCCACCCCTTATGACATCACCGCCCCATCATGCCCCAGGCAGTGACATCATGCGGGGTTACGGGTGCCATCACCCGGTGACCAGGCCCCATGCCTATACATGTCGTTGAACATGGCATTACATCTGGAGAGTGTCTTAACGGAATAAGAGGGGGGAAAGAAGACGACCGGGCCACCGCTAGTAAAAGAGCAGGCAGTAGATAGTGGAGGAGCCTGGCAGTTGAGGCGGGAGAGTGGAGAAGTTGGAAGAAGACCCCCGGAGCTGCCTAATAAATTACTTTAAAAACCTGTCTAGTGTGTTTTGACACTTTCCCCCAGGTGAATGGGTAGGGGTACAATGTACCCCATACTCATTCACATAGGGTGGGGGGCTGGAATCTGGGCCCCCTTCTAAGGGGGGTACTGGATTCCGATAAGCCCCCCGGCCACAGACCCTGACAACCAACAGCCAGGGTTGTCTGGAAGAGGCCCTTGTCCTCATCAACATGGGGGTGGGTGCTTTGGGGAGGAGGGCCCGCTCGCTCGTCCCCATCCCCTTTCCTGACCGGCTGGGCTGCATGCTCCGATAAGGGTCTGGTATGGATTTTGGGGGACCCCCACGCTGTTTTTTCAGCATAGGGGTTCCCCTTAAAATCCATACCAGACCCAAGGGCCAGGTATGCTCTGGGAGGGGGAACCCATGCCGTTTTTTTATTTAAAATTTGGCGTGTTCCTCTCAAGATTCATATCAAACACAGTGCCTGGTATTGGCGGGGATCCAAGTTAAATCCCTGTTCATTGAAGTCGGACGCGTCTCTGACTTCAAGTCTCAGGGGCAAAGTCAGATCCAAAGTAATACTAGTGTCGTGTCGCACCAGTGTGAACCCGGCCTTACACCGTTTGTCATGCAGATTACATTTCTGAATTTTTCTATAAGGATAGAAAGTTTCTGGATGAGAATTCCAAATAACATGCTGTATTAAACTACAAAAACGGATGTTTAAAATCTGAAGTTGCCGTTTTTAGTAAATCTAATTTTAAAATCAAGCTTTCCTAAATTATTGAGTTGATACTCAGTTTTTTAGCTAAACTGGGAAATAGGTTAAATACGGTTTTCATCTAGAAGCAGTCAAAATAGGATATTCATTTCACTCATGAAACTGGGAGTGTGTGTTTTTGCAGGAAACGGCTTCCAACAGGAACATCTGCACAGGAAGTGGCACAACACCTATCCCTGAACTGTGCCAAAAACTCTGGCAGGAGCCGTAATTCAAGAAGAGACTTCCCAGTTGAAACAAAAAAAATAAAATAAATTTAAAAGGCTCTGCATTCATTTTTATTATTTCTATCTGGCATGAAGTCCTGGATTATACAAGTGTGGCTTTAAAATCACATTACTTAAGCACGATTTCAAAGCTGCATGGCAGTGCGATTTAGACCTCCGATTTCATTGCAGCTTGCCACTCCATTTAACAGAAGTCAATGCAAGTCAGAGTGAAATTGCAAAAAAGTAGAGCAAGAACCTTTCAAAGTCACTGCGACTCAAGTAACAACGATTTGAATTGTTCCACTGCCAGCAATGAGGGTGTGACTCGTCATGCGATTTTGAACCATCAAATCGCACTGGTGTCAGAGGGCTCCTCAAACTGCCGATTTACCATGAAAACCAAAAAATTACCACCCTTCCCAGGAACTCATCAGAGCTCTGTCTACATAGACTTTAGCTAGTCATGATTTTGTGGTTTAAAGCGAGGTGCATCAACGATACAAAATCAGATGCTAAAGCTGGGTTCACACTGCTGCGATGTCAGACATCACATGCGATTCACACTGCTGTGCAAATCACATGCAATGTATGTGCAATGCAAATTCAGCCATACAGATTGTATAGCTGAATTTACATTGCATTCGGACCAAAGTCGTGCAGGGCGCTTTTTAGTCTGCACCAGAATTGGTTTGCATGGTAGTTCACACCCATGCAAGCCGATTCCTGTCTGAATCGACAGTTTGCACTGCAATATGCGAACCGATCTAGGGGGGGTGTCATTAGCTTGCCATTGACACCTGCAGCGGTTTGCATAGGGCAGCGTAAACCGCTGGTGGGCAACATGTAATGCAGGAACCTGTACTGGAGTCGCCCGGGTTCTCACATCGCAGCATTGTGTACCAAGCCTCAAAGCTAAAAAGATAGCATATAATCCTGCAGTAGATTCATTAAATCTTGATTAAATATATTTTGCATGCAGCTGGCACAAGTACCTGAACACTTTCAGACAGCCAGGCTATGCTTCATTGTGCAGTGCTGGTAAACCAACACTGAAGACTTACAAAGCGAAAAACCCAGCAGAGGGTGGAGCTCATCAACATACTGCTGCTCTTATCTAATAATCTGCTTGGGCAGCACCCAGGTTGTATGGCTCAAACAAAGTCTACAGAAAATTATTAAGGGCCAATTTTTGCAAAAGGTCCAGGAGGTACCTGGCTCACCAGTCTGGCAGTATTACAAATCCTTTGGCAGGTAAATTGTTCACATATTCTGTAGATTTAGTGATCTATAAAATCAGATGCCGCCTCTTCCAATGACATTCACAAAAAGGATTGATTATCCTATAAACCAATGCCAGGAAATTGTGATCTGGGCAAAGCTTGATGATTACCTCCTGCCCCCATACATTACTACAGGATGACTTCTTAAAGCCAATGAGAACTGACTAGAACTGAA